>NW_027280727.1:155000-386919 GCF_046629955.1 Centroberyx affinis
CACCTCACAAAACACACACACTGAGGAATTACTCTCTATTTGTGGTAGGTGTGTGTGCGTGCGTGTGTGTGTGTGGATGCGAGCCTGTGACAGTGTGTGGCCTTTTGATGAGTGTGTGTGTATGTATTGAAGCCCTCTGACCCTGTGTGGCCTGTTCTGGATCATTGCGGTTGTAAAGATGCCTCTCTGCCCAGACCTCAAAGACAGCCAGGCACTGTATTTTTCTTATCATGACATTTACTGTCTGGACCATCTTACATCCCCCTGATCATTTCCACTTTGCACTCAGCGTGAGTTTTTCCATCTATGTTTTTTGGGGGAAAAACTTGAAGTAAATAGTTTTTCTGAGAACTGTAAAACTGTTTTCTTGGAAACATATTTTCTCAGACTTGGATCCTTCAGTTTGCCATCTATCAGAGCACAGAGGTGTGTATGTGTGTGTAAATATGTGTTGCTCTGATGGATTTATAGACAAACCAATCCCCCACATTTATTGAAGCCAGAAGATGAGAGCGTTGGCGCTTGTAAATTTCCACACAACATTGGAGGAATGTTGAGAGATCAAACCTGCGCTAGCTGCTTGCATGCTACATCCAAACAAAGTTATCTCCGTAATGATGTAGAAAATGTTCCCAAGTTGCACATTCACTATTTATATCTATGCACAGATGTGTGTTTCCGTATTGGTGTTTTATGATCAGAGTTGTGTAAGTAGCCTTGGCTCTTGTTGATCTGAACTGTAGACAGAGTCTAAGGGACAGGGCTCATTAAGTCAACCTGACTCTGATGATGAATACACTATGTGCTGTCAAAGACGTTCAGCTGAAAGTAATGGCCACTTAGCTACTTTTGAAGTGTCGCTTAGTTTATTTAAGTTTTAGTTAACTATAAGTGGTGAAAAATAACGCTGATTCTACAGATGCTACTTATTCCTATTAAAAGGCTTAACTGATGAAGATTGTGATATACAGTTGTTTTGACTACTGTTGACAAAATGCACTTTAAGTCGCTTGGGACAGAAGCGTCTACTAAATGACGTAATGTAATGTAATGAAATGAAATGACAATCTTTTAGGTTAACATTTTACACTCTATTTGTAGTACAGACCCAAACCTTCTTTAATCGACCAGCTGTACACTTCATATGAATATCAAAAAGTTTATCTGTCCTTTTTACTTTTAATTATTAACTCTGTTTCTTGTCTGTAAAGCACTTTGAACTGCCCTTGTATGAATTCTGCTATATAAATAAAATTTGACTTGACTTAACTTTCTTCCTTCTCCTCTCCAACCAGGTTCCACCGCGGGGACTACCACATCGACGTGTGCATAAACGACTACCTTGACGTCTACTGTCCCCACTACGAAGACACGGTGCCGGAGGAGCGGACGGAGCGCTACGTCCTCTACATGGTCAACTACGATGGCTACAGCTCGTGCGACCACACCGCCAAGGGCTTCAAACGCTGGGAGTGCAACAGGCCGCACTCCCCCAACGGACCGCTCAAGTTTTCGGAGAAGTTCCAGCTCTTCACCCCCTTCTCCCTGGGCTTTGAGTTCAGACCGGGCAGAGAGTACTACTACATATGTGAGTCACCATCACTGTTGCATTGTACTTAGAGTAAGGATACAGCGGTCTCATATGTAGTCTCACATCCAGCCTTCGAATTTAATTTTTTAAGACAAAAATTCTGCCAATAATTTCTAGAAATGAGTGTCAGTATGTTGAAACGTTGGAACGTCAGAATAAGGCAGATCACTGTACTACCATCCAGAAAATTCTACAAAATTCTTGAATTAAAATGATTTGCATTGAAAACAAGTGAAATTATCTAACCCCTTTTTACTTATTTTAAGAAAATTATGATTTTAGGACTCAATAATAGACTAAATGACTTGTTAAGATGGAGATTGTTTTGCAGAGCTGCTCAGTATGATTTCATCTGCATATCAGAAGTACTGTGATGTGTAATATGTATCCAGGAGACGCACAAAAACACACACAGGCACACACAGTTTGTGCCACAGACCAGCAATAATTGGAACCAAAATAAAACCATATTAGCTGGTATTTTAAGGAATTACAAACCCGTATGGCCCTCTCCTGACCTGATGTTTTTTTTTAAACACAGCAGAGCGAGCACAGGAGAGACAGACTCAAACCCTACCCCGTGTTTTCACAACTTTACTGCCGAGCTTTGTGAGCGGAATTACAGTGATTCGAGTAGACACTTTCATGCTCTGCTTTCAGCCGAACTTTTCATACTGCTCTCATCACTCCTGGAAAACTCTTCCCTAAAATGGCAATGGAATCCGTGGGGGAGTTGGAATGAGACATTTTGAAAGTTATAGCTCACTTCCCCAGCCGAACAATATCCTTCATAAAGAGTGCCCTCCTCCCCGCATTATGATATGCTCCTATTCAGCCCGCGTTAGGCGTTAAGTTTTCTGCTTCTTGGCACAGGAACCCCGACAGGGTTCGTCTGAAGCTGTGGCCCATGGGAAATTAGGTTTTATCAAAGCAAGGTGATAGAGTGGAATTGAGTTGAGTTTGTCCTCCCACCGCAGACTATATGCACATGGGATACGTGGGAGTCACCGTCACTAAACACAGTCACCGCCGCTCTCTCAAAACACATTTGTCACATTGATACACTGTTGCTATCACAGAATAGGAAATTCACTGTAGTGCAGTGCTGTTGTTCTCATATGGGTGGCATTAGTATCATGCAGCATAACGCAGTATTGCTTCACCGTATATCATCTGCTGAAGCAAGGATTTAATGGTGTGTGCACGCTGTACGGGCTACTGTACGACAAAAACTCATTGTGAATTCATTCTCAGCGAGAGAGGGCAGCAGATTTGACAGTTAACACTCTCCTGCCAAACACCGCTGCTATACTATACCTGTATCTGTATCTGTTTATCTGTAAAATGTGGCTTGTGGTGTTAATGCAACTGTAGGTGGCTGTCGAACCCCTGTGTCTCTCTTTTTGTCTTTCTCTCTCTCTCTCTCTCTGAGACAGTGTTGAAAGAGAGTAGCTGCGCTGTGCTCTAAGCTCTACACACGGAGATCTGTTTTCTGAATTGGCACCTTTTATGAAGCAGTTAACCTGACAGCCAGCCAGGGACTCCAGTCCTTTATTCGTTTCACGTGTTTCTTCTCCCTCCTCCGTTACACTAGACTAGAGTGAGGGACTGCAGTATAAAAAAAAGGTGCCTCTCTAATGTTAGCCATTGTTTCTGTGGTGAATAGGTGTTTTCTATCTCAAGCTTGTCAATAAAACAAATAGCCTGAAATCCTTTCCAAAAGCCTTTCAACAACCATGTGTTTGGTCATTTGTCTGTTAAAAAGTAACCAGATTTTTCTTTGCCTTTATAGCCAATTTGCATTGACAGTCATACTAAATGAGATAAGGGAAAAATGGAAGTCTCTGAAGTTGGGAGCTAGATGGGGGTTAGCGAAGGGTTATACAATTCATCCACTCCCTCAAGTCTCTATTTCTAACATATTTTTTCCATTTCTGTTGAGAGATGCCTGTCCTAAGGGCTGGATTAAATTACACCGCGACCGACAGGGCTTCCATGGAACACATCCATTCTGCTGTAGCACGCCATATTGGTTTAGTGGCCCGCGGCTTCATTGGCTATTGAGTGATTCTAGCGTATAGCCTCTCTGGCTACTGTGGCGGATATTAAAGTCATCTACCATGAAGTCATCTGACATGTGATTTCCCATTGCCATTGTGTCCAGTCTGAACGGCCATAAGACGCAAGGGAGATGGCCGTTGATGGATTGGACAGTCTCTTTAGTGGACAGAAAGTGGAGCTGAGAGAGAGAGAGAGAGAGAGAGAGAGAGAATTACACCTGCCAATTCATCAACAGCATCTGTTGTTGTATCGTTACCATCATCATCATTACCATCAATAAGGCGTCTTAGCCATAGACGCCTATACAAGGCCTTTCACATTGCATCGACTTACATCATTTTTACTCTCATTCTATTACAGTCAGTCAGTAATAAAGGCAACTGTAAACCTTGGAATAAGTAAACAGACTGCGAAATTAAATCACAGCAGGGAATTTTTCAAAAGAGTATAACCTAATAACTGTAATTTTCTCAGGGATTACATTTTGGTTTCGCATGTACTATTAATATAAATATTCAGAAGTTAAAATGGTGAAAAAAAATAAATTCAAAACACTGGCTCAGGTTTGATGATCTCTAATCTTTTTAAATGAGCAAAGCTGAATGCCACAACAGCTGAAAACCTTCCCTAATCTTGTTTCTACAACACAAACGGGTCTATTTGACATCAACTGAAAACAACTTTTGGTCATTTGAGTGAAAATTACTTCAGCAAATCTTTCGATTTCTATTTCCCTTGTGCACATACCGTAGGGTTCATACGGATGCTTACATGCACAGTTCAGTCACTTGAAAAGAAAAAAACACCATAGGGGTGTACAGTGCCATAACAGTATAAAAAAGCAAGATAGTGGAATGTCTATTACCCAAGAAACCAAGGGCAGAATACAAAGTCTCTGTGCGTCATACACAACATCCAGTGAGCACACACTAATAAAAATAGAAAATATAAAGAAAATGATATTTGCAGTGGTGCAGTGTGATAGCCGGAGGCAGCAGGATGGTGTAGTGAGTAAGATTGCCCTTTAATGAAAGCCCCATGTCGACAAGCAACCGCCCTGCTGAAGTGTCTTTGAGCAAGACACTGAATCTGTGAAAAGTGTATTTGTGATTGTGAGTTTACCAATCTCCAGACAAAGTACAGTGTGCATGGAGTCGGATCAACTATCTTTATTGATCAGGGGAACAGCCTGAGGGCAGAAGCTATTGGTTAACCTTCTGGTCAGAGTCTACAGTATCTACAGCCAGACACAAGACAGGAAAACCGTGTCTTTGACGAGGATGAATTGACCTCACTGGATTGCACTAGCCTTATTTCTGCAGCATCGGTAGATACTGCTGGGCCAGTGAATTGTTGTGCAGTTTCAACAACCTTTTGTATCGTCCGGCCCTCTGCCTTGTTGCCATACAAGACAGCAATGCCACACGTTGGAACGTTTTCAATGGTACAGCACTAGTATTTCATCAGTATCTGTTTGCACATGCCACACTTACCTAATGAAGTGAGGGGATTGCTTAGCTCTTTTAATGATACCCTTAATGTTCTGTGACCAGGTTAATTTCTGAGATGTGGATGCCTATTGAAATTTGAAGTTGTCCATCCTTTTCAACTGTTGCCCTATGATGCTCAGTGGATAGTGGCTCAATTTTTCCTCCTAAAGTCAACTATCAACAAACAACTTTAGTCTCACAAACATTTTGTTATTGCCAGGTTTCTACCTCCTGATGGTATGCAGTCTCTATTGTTGCTAATGAGACTGAAGACTGTGTTGTCACATTTGAAGATGTCAGTGTTGCTGTGCAGTGTATTGCTGTGCAGTTATGAGTGAACACTGAGTATAGATTCAGGCTCAGGCTGCATCGTTTTTAGGCCTCTGCTCACAATCAGTGATGGAGATTCTGCAGCTCATTTTTGGTGTCTGACTTTTTGTTGGCAAAAGTATAAGCACCAAGAGGCACAATGATCACATAGAGGTCACATAGAGAGACCATAAGAGTGTTGAGTGATTTCTGAGTCAACATCTGTTAAATTTTATATTGCGGTGAACTGTGGTGGTTCTGATGTTACTTATAGTCAATAAATAATACAGTCAAAAAAACAAAAAACAACGTTCCTCTAGTCTACTCAAAATCATCCTTCACATCACTTAATCTGCACTTGCACTTTGGCTACCATGCTGACGCTAATACATGCAAATATATACATTTTGAGTTAACATAATGACTGTAATAGGTGTGAACCTTTCAGTTTAACATTATCTTTAAGGGAGTCCAAAGTGGGGGGGTGGGGCAAAAATCTGTTCCGGCGCCAATGACTTATGGTCACTTTAAACAACCCGAATTTGCCCAATTTTCCCACAGGGATCTTCGAATTTTCATCTTATCTTATCTTATTGAGCATAGAAATGTAAAAAAAAACCACATGCAATAATGGATCTAGAAAAATTCTAAACAGTAATTAGTGTTAATTACTTTATTTTTAATAATTAGTATTTAGTAACTAATTCATTGTCATTGACATGAAATCAGTAAGTAAGTACATATTTTGAAATTTTGCCATTGTCCAATGCTGTGGATATTGCATTACACAACATTTCATACAAACTTACACAAAGACATTTCTATGAGGTATGATGATATCTGTAGTTCAGCACAAAGTCAGTGGTCAGACTTTGCCCTTGTAGCCTATTTGCCTACATTGTCTGGTGCTGCTGTAGCGTAACTAACAGAGTGAATCGTATGCATCATTACCCCCTGTAGCAGGCTATACCGCACACCTGCACCAGACAGAAATATCAATGTGTCTTGAGCCAGATGTCACTACCCATGAGCTCATGGGGCAAAGGGTCAGCATCACTTACTGTAAACAGGCTAATGTACTGACAAGTCCAGGGAATGTACTGTCTATAGTCCAGGGAAATTCATGAAATAAATGTCTTATTCTGTCTTATTCTTTTATCTAGCATTGCTGTAGACCACACTCCTTTACAGAGATGAAAGATTTATTGAGAATGAATAATTCAATGATTTTGTTGTAGTATTCATTTTTTTAAGAGAATCCAATGTTTTACTAGATGCAGAACAGCCGAGAGCTCATATACACAGTATCAGAATATTAATCATTCCCTCATCTCTCCTAACTTTCTGTAACCAAATGACCTGAAGGAGAAGGGGGATGAAAAATCTGCCCTCACTGACGTGATTGATTTGATATCTGGTTTGTAGATGAGAATTAAGATGTCAAATTATATTCCAGAGGAGAAAATGCCCGTTAATGGTGTTTTCGCCCTCCGAGTTCGATGCGGGTCGAGGGTTGATTTGTTGCATCTCTGATAAAATTAGAGAGAGGAGACAGGTTTCTGCTGTCATCTGCTCCAGCAACAGAAACAGCTTAATCAACGCTAGCAGGACGGAGGGAATTCACCCAAATGGAGGTCATAATTCTTCATTTTGTAGGCGTCTGCCGCTTCTCTCTGTCTGAGGCAGGTAAATCGTACATAAAGACAAGAAGAAAGCTGGAGTCAGACAGGAGCGTGATCCCTTTCTGGGCAACATCCAGCTGCGTTTCCTCTACAGGTCAGCTTTTTATATACATGAGGCAGAAAGACAGACAGAGAGAGAGAAAGAGAAAGAGAAAGCAAGCAAGCGATACAGTAAAGATGTGAAATTTACCGCCTCCAGGAAGATGCGGGAAGCAATCTAATGCTGACCACATATGCAAGCAATTCAGAAAAAAAATGCAGTATTAGCAGTGAGTGAGTTACGGCTGCAAAGTGTCCGCCTCTCTGACAGGCACTTGCTAAAGAGGGGATAAGGAAGGACAGGGGGAGCGCTTCCCCGGGTCAAAGTTCACAGTACATTCATGGCTTAAGTGAAACCCAGCTCACAGAATGCTGACGCCAGCATCTTTTTCTAATATGGATAGAATCTGTATTGGAGTGATTTTAATCTGAAAAGGGCAGAAATCCAATATCAGTGGCAGCTCACTGCAAGAGATGAGTGAGGAGAGAAAAGGTGTTTCTAAGTGTGTAAGATGTGTGGCAAATAGGAAACCACTTGGTGTCATCATGCCGCGGCAGATTGGCAGCAGAAAAGATGTTGCTCTCTTGCCGTCTGACTTGTTAACCTGTGTGGCCTGGTATTGCCACTCACAGAAAACACAATCAATCACGACTTTGCCACTCACTTGTAGATGGAATTATTTCATAGGTGCTTCTCGGTTTTGACGCTGTAAGAGAGAAGGAAGCTACAGTAGCACAGAGACTTTAGGAGCGTCTATAGCTCATACAGAATGGACACCGTCTAACTGAATGACCAACAAAACCCATGTTCACATTAGCAAAGTGAAATACCTTTGATTGGGCTTCAGTCACTCTGCAGATACCTGTAGGCCAAAGTGTAAAATGCAACACCGGACATAGATTAATCATAATTAATAAGCCAACACCCAAGGAAATCTCTTGCTATTCATAAGGCTTTTTCACAAGGTCTTACGAGGCTTTTCTCTACCTTTGCTTATTGGACTGCTACATGCACATAAAGCTCCAGCAGATTCCACCTCCAAGCCATGGATATGCTGTCTTTTGATTGATCATAAATCCTGTGATGCACCATGCACCTCCGAGCAGCTGTTAAAAGGAGAAAGGAGAAGAGATAGGAGGGGAGGCGGCAGCAGGAGAAATAGCGTTAAGCAACATACAACATGAACAACATGAAATAGAGGCAGGGGGACGGTGTATATACAATGTGTATTTTGCTCGAGCTCTGGGAGGGTTGCTAATAATGATAAAGAGCCGGTGCCGTTACATTTGTGGTGCAAGGAGGGAACCTGCATACGGACACCACCATAACTCAGCCCTTCCATCCATTCACATGAAAAATCAACCCTGTCATCAGCATTCAGAAATGATCCGACAACATGGAGTAATGTGACAGAAAGCTATACTCAACACACACACACGCACACACGCATGCATGCATGGATACACATAAACTCATGTACACATGTAGGCGTGCATGCACAGACACACAGACAATGTCACAACCACACAGACACACACGGTCTGGAATTCATTATCATAATCCTGATAGATGGATAGATATTTCACCACCTCCCCCTCCCCCGGCTTCTCCATCGTTCCTTATTTCCCCTTTCATCTCCTCTCTTTCCTTGGTTTCTAGGTCAGCGCTCCCTACCCAACCCTCCCCGTCTCTCCCTTACACTAGATACCTGTCAGCCAGGTGTTGCTGCCCTCCAGATTGTATGTCACACACATACACACAGACACACTCATACGTGCACACATAAGTGCATGTTCAACACACATGAATGCACACATGCTGGGACACAATTTGAACATGGCAACCAACCAATTGCTTCCAACAACTCTGGCTATTGGCTGCTGGGACGATCCCAGAAGACAGAGAACAAAAAGCTGTTAATGGCCCGGCCATGACAAGCTCACTGGGGTTCCCCGTTAAAAAATAAACCGAAAACAGTCAACCAGCGTGTTAGCCCATTGGCCAGACCTGGCTAATAAAAGAGCATGAGTTAAGTCATGGGACACTTGTTGACAGCTCAAAGAAAGCAAGGCGAGGCGGAAAAAGTCTCTAATCAACGTATTTGAGTTTGGCCACCAATAAAGTAATCATCACTTTGCCTGCAGAAGAACAGAACGGCTGTGAAAAGCCAAGAGATCAGAGGAAAGTAGGGCAGGCAGGGACTGTGAGTCAAACAGAAGAAAGGGCGTGAGGCTACTCTCGGCCTATTATGATTCATGCGTGACACAGCCATCTTCAGCGGCTGATTAGGATTCAGTATCACAAAGACAAGGACAGCATGTTATACTTTGTAAAGGCCTTGGCTGTTAAACCATTAACACTTGTATTATTAACCCAGTGCCTCAGGCATTGTCTTTAATTGGTCATTGTTCATTTATTTATTCTTTTTCATTCTTCCAAAATTGTTAAAAAAACTAACACACACTTGCACTCACACACACTCACACACAGGCACACACACACACACATCACTTCCCTTCTGCAATTCTTCCCTTCTACTCAAGGGGTGGATGCTTGGGCCATAACCATAATATTGTGATTCTATGTGATACACTAAGTGCCGTAATTAAATATTATGACATATTGGGATTTATTGCTGTGGCTGCTTTTAAAAGCTGAAATATCCTGTAGATTAATAAATCACCAAGTCTATTGTAATTTGAGTATGAAGATATGAATCAGTTGCTAGATGAAATTCAAGGGTTTTCAGACTTTCAATCACACTCTCTTCATTTTCAAGAAGATGCTTTGTTAGAGCATCATTATGTGGTCTTTCATTATGTAAACAAAAATGATGATGCTTGATCTATATTGATATAATAGTGTGGGGAAATAATTGTATCCGCACACTATCGCATTGATATACAATAGTGTGGGGAAACCAGTGCAGTATATAATTATGCATTATTGATTTTCCCTCACTCCTTCTCAACTTTCCGCTCTCCTGCTCCCTGTTCCCCTCTCCTCCCCGCTCTCTCACTCTTTCTCTCGTTGCACGTGACCTCATCACCTCGGAGCAAGTGGCATGAGGGATGAATTTGGTTCACTTTTGGCAGCGGTTGAAAGATGCAAGGAAAGAGCAAAAGGCCAGCTATCACCAGGGGGGAGAGTTTATATACCCTCCCCTGCCTGGATCCATGTCCTCCTCCTTCGCCTCCCCTCCCTACTCCCTCACTCCCTCCTATTGTGTGTTCGCTGTAGTAGCATCTGGTTAATGGTCCTCTTCCCAGGATCGGCTCTTCCATCTCCTTACACGCACACGCATGTTTGTGCACGCAGGCACACACTCACACACGTACACAGACTAACATACACTGCTCTGCTCTGCAATTTTAAGCTATTTCTATTTAGTATTTTTTCTTTCTCTCTCTTTTCAAGTTGTTTTGGTAGAAAAGCATGCCGCTGTGTAATTCGTTGACATGTGGGAAGGACTACCTGTATTAGTTTTGTGCATGAGTGTGTGTGCAAACTATTTTATTGCATATGTATTTGTACTGTGTGTTATTGTGGGCGTAAAACCGATTATCTTGGACAGTGGAACAGTTGATATTACGCAGCAGAGGGATCATGTAAATATGTAAAAATGCCTCTCTCTTGAAAACTCATTTGAGTCTCTCGAATTCAAGGTTTTCCTTCCTTGTGTGTAGTGCGCACTAACACGCTCGTCTTTTGACTGCTTCCATACCCCGAAACCAAAGGACAAATGATAATGAATCCCAGCAGTAATTTCTGAACACGAACAGAATAAATGTCTCCTGGCTGCTAACTATCTAATTAGGTAGATGGAAACAAGGCTAGAAGATGGCATCAAATTTTATGAAAAACCATTGTGTGTGTGTATGTGTGTGTGTGTGTGTCCTCTCTCATGGACACTGCTCTATGTAAACTCAGACTCCTGGACACTGCTCTGCGTAAACTCAGACTAGGTTTGTATGGTGCAAGCCACAGGAGTAATCCCAGCGAATCAAAGCTGAGGCCAGCGGGCTGTTTTTCAGCGGGCTGGCAGAGACAGCTAGCTAGGAATGTTGAGCACTGGACACAACATTGCAGGGCATTTTGATTTAACCCGTCCCATCCTAACAAATGAGCAGGGATCAAAGGCTTAGAGCACCATTATTAAAGCCAGCTGGAGACCCGACGCAGTCTAGAGGCATGCTAACATGATGCTGTTAATGCTACATGTCACATGATAGCATATATACATACTATACACGGCTAGGCTTTTGAAACTGAAGGAACGCTTTGTAGGAAAAGGCTATTCCATACTGAAGATTTGTCATTTGATGGCTTGTTGTCACTATTACATTGGTTTTATAATTGAGTGACATGTAGTGGACATTTTGGACATGCAGTCTCAATGGATTGTGCATTGATATTGGTAGTGGGAATCTCAATATAGTTTTCAATATAGGGAAGTGGAATTACAAATACTGCAGGCTATGGATGGAGCACAACATGTAGCATGCCAAGGTACGCTGGTACTTAGCAACAAGCCATTTTGGCTCATGGTTTCTTTCCTTTGAAGACATCCAGATGATATTATGGCAGAATCTTATCTGTATGACTTTCAGTCTAAAAATGATTTTAAGCCAATTGTGTCATTTCGCTTGCTAATCTGCAATATTGCATTAAGCCTTGAGGTTGTGTTGAAAGTGCCAAAGCTTGGCTACAGTTCATTGACCATGGAAAGCCCCCAGATGACTCTGGATTTCATCTAAACACATGGAAAATAACATGCAAGGCCTCTTACCCCAGTTTGATTGACTCACCCAGCGGTAGTTTTTTTACAGCTATGCCATTATGCCTCCTAAAATGATAAATAAGAAGTCAATATCCTACCATAACGTTATCTATTTAGTTAATGTAAACTTTGCTTTTAGCTTCCTATCGCTCTAAACACATGGTTTAATGTCCTCATGCCTGGAATGTGCTGTTGAATCTTCCATTGAAAGCCAAAGGAAATGTGTTTTCCAGATAACATTACAGTTGCAATATGGCTTGGCTTGGGCTGTGATTGAAACAATACTGCGCCTAAGCCGCACTGAGCCCACCTGTTTGTTCTTCCGTAATTGGATTCTGCTTCATTCCATTTGCCTTAATGCTGATGCATAATGCAGTGTACTGAGGGGACCAGCCATTACCAGCCAGGGGACATGGCTTGGAGGAGTAACCCGACCTCGGCCCCTGTCTCTGGCCATCCTTTCAGGGCCTCTGTCCTTCAAAGCGGCCAGTCGCCCAGGCTGGATGGATTGATGGCTGAGGCTGCGGGCCTGATGGGAACCAGAATAGCAGGTGTTGATGTTACGGCCTTACAAGAACAATAAGCCGGCCCTCTGCAGCATGTTAATCCAAAATAAACAGGCGCTGGCGCGGACGGCTTGGACTCGGGTGGAGGGGTCCTCATCAAACACTGAGTACGAAGAGCTGCTACCAAGAAAGGAATGTGGTGCTAAAGCTTAATCTCTCCTTTGTAGTGAAGAATGTACAGCAACACACCTCAATCATCTACAGCATGTTTAACACTAACACAATGGCGACACCCAGGCTCAATTAAACTCCTTTGCTAGACTTTTCCCACATGAGCGGTGCAGAATAGAAGTGAGGATAGTGTGGTTAAGTGAGGATAAGTGTCATATACTATAATTATAAAGAGCATAGCATTGAGGGAGTTTTGAGCTCTTTTTGAACTCTTGCTATGTATTCACTGCCTACTCAACAAAACTTTGAAAATAATGAAACGATTAATGCATATAGTATATATGTATTTGTTCCCAGCTAGTGAGGTCACCACACAATCCTGGTGGACTGCATTATGTCTATTACCTGTCATAATATACAGTATATATAATATCTATGAATTTATTTTGTGTAGGAGGTGGATATTCTGTTAATAAGCATTGCTAAATCTTGCTAAAAACATCAGATCAGCTTCACTGATTGTCATCATGACAGCGATTCCCACATGCTCTGTGCCATTGTCATCAGGGCCTGCTTCCCTTTTGATCAGCTGCCTTCGCTAAGTGGTTGGTGTCGATAGCCTTGACTCAGCTCTGCCCACAACGATGATGAAGATAAGACATCTGGAGATGGTGTGCAGTGTGTTTGGCTGTGTGTAGGTGTGTGTGGCTGTGTGTGTGTGTGTGTGTGTGTGTGCAGACAATGAAACAGTGAAGGGATTGAGAAAATGGGAGCATAGTGCAGTAGAGGAAGAGAGAAGTGAGGCACTAAGAAGAGTGATATAAAGTGTGTGGGTTCGTGTGTGCATGTGTATGCATGTGCTGGCGTGTGTGTGTGTGTGTGTGTGTGTGACTGAGTGGGTGAGCGAGGGTGGCCAAGGTTCATTAGTGTGTCATCGGCTGCCTCCACACCGAATTAATAAGGCTCTCTCGCTTTCCTCTTCTTCCCTCCTGCATCTGCTGAATATGAACTGAGCTGTGAAACAGAGCATCTGATCTCGAGTCACCTCTCTCACACACTGACACATGGCTTAGAAACAGATTACAGCTGATGAACCGACAACATTAAAGTGGTAACAGCGGGGTCGAAAGGGGAGAGAAGAAGACAGACGGAGAGAATATGCAGTAGGCATTTGACAAGAAATAGGCATCTGGATCTCAGAGTGAAAATCAGGGATAGACGGCGTGCAAAAGAGAAGAAAAGTGATGAGCCAGAAGGAATAGATTTCCATCTCTTCTGTCTCTTTTCCATAGTTATTAGTCAATAGCACTCTTAATGAACACATCCCTTGGCTACAGAGGCAGCTCAGTGCTTTTTCCACTGCCTCAACATTCCCCTTGTTTTCCCCCTAAAATGAAATGGATGCTGGGACACTGATTACATGCCCAGAGCGCTGTGTACAGAGACATTTTTGAATGTAAAACACTCCGCAGACAGGGAGAGATCAGAGAGTTGCAAAAACTGTTATTAGAGAGAAAGTAGACCAACACACCAGACAGTTCTGTTGTGGAAATCTGTGGCTTGTGTGTCTGTGTGTGTGGATGTGTATGTGTACATATTCATTTTTTTATGTGTGCGTATGTCTGTATGGGGAGGGCAGCGTCTTGCGAGTCAGTTACAATTTACAATTACAATTTACAGTTTCCCATTTGGCAGACGCTTTTATCCAGAGCGACGTACACATGAGATTTTAATACAACACAAGCAAGGTTCTAGTCAGGAGAGAACAACGAGAGTAAGTGCCATAAAGCTAAGTTCTGGTCTGACGGGACATAGCTGCTATGAGGCAGTGCATAGAGGCAATGCATAGAGTGCATAGAGGCAGATAAAGAGTTTTTTTTTTTTTTGGTTACACAGTCCATCAGGTGAGAAGGTGTTCACTAAAGAGCTGGGTATTTTGCCTTTTCTTAAAAATTGAGAGGAACTCTGCGGATCGAATAGAGTTTGGTAACTCGTTCCACCACCGAGGAACCACAGAAAAGAAGAGTCTGGCTAGAGACTTAGGGCCTTGTTGTGGTGGCAGCACCAGTTGAGCGTTGATGAATGGATGTGGCCATGCTGACAGAGGAGAAGAGAGGGACACAGCTGGGAGAGAGGGGAGGAAAGGGAGGGGATTAGGTTAAGGATCACTAGAGAGGAGTTGACAGATCCCAAATGGTGGCCCTCGGAAATGCTCTGCTTCATCGCGTCTGCTGGGGAATGATCCACAGAAGACACAAAATGGTGCCCGAAAGACAGCTTTACTGTACTATATGGTCTCTCTCAAGGGCCGGAGTGAGGAGTGGAATGGAAAACGAGCGTACATGTGATTGAAATGTCATAATAGTGGGAAAAGCTAGCGCTGCTCTCCATTTGATATGGGGTCTTGACATGAGACAGCAATGTATATTTTTAAACTATGTTCTCTAGCCATGATGGATGCGTGCTGCACACACCCACACCGGAGTGTGCTCCAACTGACTTGTGTTTGACCCCAGTCCTCGTCTACAGGAGACAGCACCTGGTGCCTCACCGCAACACCATTAGTGGTCAACCACACACACACACACACACACACACACACACACACACAGACACACATAGACATACACACACATGCTCCACATATGATATTTATGATATTTTAGGGTATATGATACAACCACTATGGTAGCTAAACCTTTGCTTGCTGCTTGCAAACGCCCAGAGATTCACACCCCATGGGTTTGACAGGAAAGGATCCATTTCCTGACAGCAACCACAAACCATACACACATGCAGCACACACACATCCTAAGTGTGTGAACCTTGTGGCCCTTGAAGAGTGTTGAGCTTTTTAGTAGAGAAAATACAGCAATGTTATGATCAACACAGCATATTAGTACAACTGAATATCTTCCAGTTTTGAGTGTTTTGGAAGAGGTCAAAACGCTGCTAATGTCCTTGATCCTCACCGAGCTGCTGCCAGATTCTGAATTTAAAATGCTGCAATTTGACTGTGAGCAGTGTGCTCTGCTTGCCCCAGAGTGATTGCTCTAGCACATCTGTAAATACTTTCTGGCTATAATTCCACAACCACCATGACTAACCCTACCAAATCCACTTAAGAGTCAGCATGAGCATAATTAACTATCTGCAAGTTGTTGTTTTTTTTGTTGTTTTTTTTGGGGGGGGGGGTTCTGAAAAAACTGCCTCAGCTTAAACTGTTCTCAATTGAAATATTAAATAATATGTTTGTGATACACAATCTATCCACAGAGACCTTTGTGTCGATGTTAGATATGAAGGAAAAATACTATTGGAAACTATTTCCTTATCGCCCAGTGTACACGTTGACAATGTATATGTAGTATAACAGTAACACCCTCTTTACCTGTGTCTATGTGTTTTTTCAGCCTCCACCATTGCTGAGAACGGGAAGAGAACATGCCTGAAGCTCAAAGTTTTCGTCCGACCATCAAGTAAGTGTTTGTATGCAACACAAGGCTTTGTAATAGAGCCTGTTGAATTGCGCATTTGGACAGCAAAACAAAACAGTTTACGTCTACTTCTCTGGTTACTTCAGTACCTCCTGAATTACCACTTGCTCACTGTCCAACATACCCCCTTTCATTTATCACAACTGCTTTACTTGCTAAGAAAATGTTTTTTGAAAACATGAAAAGGATGATAGATGTACACATCAAAATGAAATTCAGTACACTGCATACTTCATCTGAATGTTGCCATGAGCTTTGTTGCTTGGAACGTTTAATTTCAGGGCCGGGGGGAGGCTTCAAATGTCACTAACCTATTTGGCATACCTCTAATGATCTCTCATTCTCCCTATTTTCTATTGTAGACAGCTGTGTGAAAACTATAGGCGTACATGACCGTTTTCTTGATGCAAACGACAAATTAGAAAATTCATTAGAACCACGAGGTTAGTATGGCTTCCTGCTTCTTTGATTGTTTACATGTTGCCCTCCATACATCGGTACATTTGTCTCTTTTTCTGTCCCTTTCTCTTTCCTTTCCCTTTCCCTCTCTGTAAGCTGGTCTTCGTCCTCCCACTTCCCTGCCTGGTGCTTCTGTTAAACTGATTCTCCTCCAGATTGCCAGAGTTGTGTCATGCTGTTGTTGCTGCTTGCTGATTGTATGTTGCTTTTTATGTACATCTACATCGCACGCTGATATATATAACCACCCCATGCGTCTTTTGTCAAATTCATGAACGTGTCAACTTTACTGTATTTGTGACGCTCTTCAGAATGTGCACGTTGTTTCACACGTTCAGTCGAATGCTCTTATCAAACCTGTTCACTAATTCAGCACAGAATGTCAGCTTCCAACTGCTTGTTGTGCTCCATATCATTACATTCTTGACTGTTTTTACTAATTCACACCATTCTGCCCTACTAAGGCAAATGAGTAACTACTTTTTAAGTGTTTTAAATATCCAGACCAGTGTTACGATTTCATTTAAACTACAATTATACCTAGAAATGCCACTAAACAATATACCATACTTCTGGCCGGTCAGGAGGTACATTTGCATTTCCTCAGTTTCACTACTCAGTCACTGAGTGGCTCTGTAGAGCAGCACTGATTCCAGTATTTTCTGTGGTCAAAACACATGGCTTCATACATGAGTCTAACCCAGTCACTGAACTGAAACACACCACATCCCCCACATGCTGCCGTCTCTTTCCCAGCTCACCCTAAGGACTGAAACAACAAAGAGCACCTCACTGGGAAAATACATAACAAACTGTCAAATATATCACATTAGTCATTTCAAACAGAGCTTTATGAATATTATTTGTTACAGCATTAGTAATTACATTTCTCCAAAATGGGATCTTCTACATTTTGAAGTGGGGAGAATATTACATTTTCAGTGTTTATTCATGGCAGCTGTGCCCTGCTCACCGTGCCCTGGTGATTTGCCCTGGGTTGATCATAAGCTGTCACCTTGCTGTGACACACACACACACACACACACACACACACACACCCCCCCCCCCCACACACACACACACACACACACACACACACACACACAGACACACACACACACATACACACACAAACACACACACACATACAGTACACAGAGCTCACATTTTTGGCACATGGGGTTTTGATTTATTAAGGCCAGATCCTAGGACATTTTCAGCTTGCCTGCTTGCTTGACTTTCCTCTCTTCCTGCTACTCCGCCTGCCTGCCTCTCCTTTTGCCTGCCTCCCTGTCTGCCTACATGCCTGCTTTGTTTGCCTGTTGGCCTGCCTGCTTGCCTTTCTGCTACCCTGCCTGCTTCCTCCTGTGATGCCTGTCTGCCTGCCACTGTGCATGCTTCCTTTAGCTCATCCCCTTGTTCTTCTCTCCAAAGGAGGGAAATTAATCCATTCATCTGTCATCTAGCTCAGTGCCCCCCCCTCCCCAACACACACACACGCACATACACACTGTGTGTCTTTATGTGTCTGTCCAGTCGTCTGTCCTGTCTCTCTGTCCTTTGCTGTGCATGGTCCAGCTCCCTCCCCATGCTACAGCAGGCACATGGCTGCTCACAGATACTGCCAGGCAGACAGAGGAGGCTCCTCACCTGGGAGACTAATTCATAATGCTTCTCACAATGAGAGCAGTGACTCAAGTGTACTGTTTTTTGTGTTAAGAAACTTTATGAACACAAGCCCAAACACCTCAGTAATGCATCGATGTCAGCATGTGGAGAGGGTCTGCTTACTGAACAGCTGCCTGCTGAGGCAAAGCAGCACCGCTATTGTTACCGGTTTACCGTCTCACACACCAGACAAGAAACTGATAATTATGAGAGTGAGGGGGGGTACTACTGTAGCTTATTGACTATTGTTGGTGCTATTAATGCACGGCATTTGCATAATGTTATCATTTGTCTACCATGCACTGTTGCAAAGAAGCGCTTTGCACCATAAATAGCTTGTTCCTTCCTCTTTTCTTCTAGATGATACCAGCCATGAATCCGCTGAGCCTTCCCGAAGTGATGCAACAAATGCTGCGCCACACCTGCGGATAGCAAGTCCACTTCTGGCTGCACTGCTGGTCTGCCTAGCAACACTCTTCACTTTATAGCGCCTCCCTCTCTCCTGGAGGGCAATTACACCTAGCGTGGCCTGAATCTGCCCAAGGCTGAGGTTGCAGGGAAGGGGTGGGATTTGGGTGGAGTGGGGTGGTTGGATTGGGCATCAGAGCAGGCTTCTCAAGGAACCCTCTATTTTTTTCATAAAATATTTAAGTGGTCTTTCTCCGTCTGTGAGTGAAAAAAAGTTGATGTTGGAAGTGGGAGAGACAATTCCCCCTCTTAAACCTTCAACTAAGATGCCAAATCCCGTTTTTTGACACTTAGTGATTCTTATTTTCCCGTGACTTTTGACATCCCTTTACATCATGCCTATGTCATTGCAGCACATGTTTACACACATACACACACATACATACACACACACACACACACTGCGCATGCACAGACACGCATACAGAGTCGAATACAGAAAATGCACATGCCTCTATACTAACAGTCTACGGCAGTAGTGTCTTTACGAAGTTGTACAGTAGCAGCATTACACAGTAGGAAAGTGAAGATTGTAGGTGTTAGAAATGAGCGTAGATACACAAGGAGATCAAATACAGTAGGTGTCCCGAGACCTCTCAAGTAGCCTTTCCAAAATTACTTTAAGTCCTGCTGGGTTAAAAGAATCAGTTTTTTGCACTTCCACTATATTGGACTGTACAGTAGAGAGAGTGGAGTGGAGTGAAAGAAATGGCAGAGGAGAGAAAGAAAAATGGTATTCATCATGAAGCAGACTGGTCGCAGCACTGAGAGTACATGGTATGCGCCTTAGCCCGCTGATCCCCAGAGTGTCCTGGTTTAAAGACCATTGTCTCCTGAATACAAAGTGTGTGAAGAGGAGGATAAGCTGCTTTGGGCTTGAGTGAGTTAAGTTAGTTAAAGAACCCGTGGAACCATGAGCACTTTGGTTACACTGATGAGGGCATCTTGTTATTAGCTCTCTTTGGTGTGTAGAGCATGGCGGCCCGCTCAATAAAACATCTCAAAGCACTCTGACTCACAAAAAAAAAGGTAAATTAAAACTTTCTCGCCAGACACTTTGTGGACTGCTATTAA
This sequence comes from Centroberyx affinis, assembly GCF_046629955.1. NCBI lineage: Eukaryota > Metazoa > Chordata > Actinopteri > Beryciformes > Berycidae > Centroberyx > Centroberyx affinis. The sequence continues at coordinate 174,797 of NW_027280727.1, forward strand.
GATCAAGGATCAATATCTTTTGAAAGTTGATCACGCAATTTCACGGCAACAGTCACAGTGTCATTTTATGCTTTGTTTACCGAGTTGAGCAGCAATTGTTCTTTTGTTCCAGTTGAGTATTAGTCAATATTAACACTCCCATGAACATTTTGCATCCACAGCCTTTTCTCTCTCCATGGATTGTTAAAGTGATTGTTTTAAAAAAAAAAAAGAGATTCACCACACAATTTGAGCCTTCATTTATTTATTTATTTTGTTCAAAATCATTATGTTATTCTTCTTTCTCAGTGGTGCCTCCAAACATTTTGTCTTTGACATTGTGGTAACACTTTATTTGAATAGTCCAATGTTGATACCCCACTGAGTATAAGGTGACAAAAACTAGATATTCAACAAGTGTCACCTTATTTCCAACTCTAACTCTAACTCCAACCCAGACATTGAATATCTATAGATTTTCACACTATTGTGATTATCACCTGAAACTCACTTGAGACTCCCTTGAAAGCACTTGATAGTGAGTTGAGTATCAGGATTGGACCGTCCAAATAAAGTGTGACCGACATCGCAGACACACTTTGTATTTCTTTACTCTGATATCCATTTGGAGGAGAATAATAGTGGTCATGGAAACGTGTATGAATAGATGAACATCCATTGACAGTACCATACTTTTCCTCAAGTCTTTGTCGCTTAAACACAGCAACAGCTAAGTCATGCTCAAAAAAACACATCAGTCAGTTGGCCCTCACATGCAGTACGTTGCAGCAGGCAGCCGGTGCACCATTGACTGTCCTCATTCGTTGGACTGATGCATGGCTCCAATTAGTTGAAAACGCATTATGTGAACAGAGAAACCATCCATTTACTTCAGGGCAATGCACAGCTCAATTTAGTTTGGCCAGGTTTATGTTAGCGCTTACATTCGCAGGAATCCACTGTGTTATAATGATATTCAGCTTCCTTCAGCTCCCACAGACCCACATGGTGAGTTAGCATAATGGGAGCGGTTTCTTTTTTTTAATGGAAGCACTGTTTTTTTCTCCTCTTTCAAAGAAGGATGGACAGATATACAAATTAACTCTGTAGAAACGGACTTTCTTTCAGAAGCGGGTGTTGTGTGAGAAATAGGGCATCAATTGGTTTGGAAAGATAGATAGAAAGCGAGAAATAGAGAAAGAAAAGGAGTGCAGGAGCAATTGCATGTTCAGCTCCTAGTGTTACCGGTTTAAGTGACTCTTTAATGAGGTTCAAAATGACAGGCATGTGGACCCCATGTTGTGGCAAGGGGAGTTATTTCTGGTATTAAAAATAGATGGTGGAAGGCTTGGGGGGTCTCGGGAGGGGAGTGTAGATTTCAACCGTGGGGGGTTTTAAAGCACCAGTGACCTTGCAGTTTGAGAGAATTGGTGAGTGAAGGAGATGGTAAGAATTAAAGAGAGAGACGCACGCAGGGAAAGATAGAAAGACGTGGAAGGTAGCTGAAGGTAGTGTGACTAGAGTGCCTAACCAAACAAAACAAGACAAAACAACAAAAAAAAAAAACATGGAACACTACTGGAAAAACACTCGATTCAATGACAAACACATTGTTCAGTTCAATTCAGTCTCAAAAGGCATGCACTGTTTTGTTTTCGCTTTGTTTTCATTTTTGTGGCTGCCTTTTTCTATTTTTCCCCAGAAGGACTGTCTGTGCTTTTGGCCATTTGTTTTTGTACTATGGTAACAATGCTATTACGGTAGAATAGCAGCTCAGCTATGGGGGGTAATAGGAGATGAGGCCATTTAATGAGGTACTAATTTTCAGGAGAACACCACAGGGAATGAGCACCGCATAGGATTCAAAATGGACGCTTGTCAGCAGATTAACGCTAAACTTTCTCGGAAACCAGCTTCAATTGTACTCTCTTATAATTACCAATACTACTATTTGTCATTATTGCTATTATTACCATGGTTTATTCTGTACACACCTTAACCTGGGAAATGAGGATCAACTTGTAAACTGGATACCGTGTATCCTGAGGTAGTCAACCATATAACATGTAGTGTTAGGTTAGTAACTGTTTTTTGTACCTTTCTGGAGGACAAAAAGAAAAAAAATGAGACACTTCATTGTTAAAACTGTATAATTATTATTATTGTTATGATGATGATGATTATGACTATTATTATTATTATTATTAGCGAAACTTCTTGATGTAAATAGTGTTTGATATTAAAGTATTAATTTGGTTCTTATGTCTTTTCTAAAAAATGAATACGGTATTATCTCTGGGTTTTGCGGAGTGTATACTGTCCTCAAACAATGCATTGTGTGCTTCGATCCTCAATGCCTAATGATGCTTTGAGCTATCATGAAGGGGAAACCTGTGGGAGCTGTACACACACCAGTGTACAGGAGGCCGGACATTAGCCGACGAGGGGCTCACCTGTGACATGTTTCAAACCGATCACCAACCTTCACCATCTCTTCACATAAGGATCCTGCCCAGGAAAGAAACACGTGGGACTTAATGGACGGCTTATTTGTGCTTTTTCGCCTTCAGTGTTTGAAAGCATGTCGGTCAGCTCAAAGTTCTGCCATGAGTGGACTGTTGGCTTTTTAATGGAAGGATCTTGCCAGTTTCATTATGTGGCATGCGCATGAACTTGATAACATGTACCAAAAAAAAGTTTTAAAAGGAAGTGTTTTCTTTTTCTCTTTTTTTCTTTTTTCTTTTAAAACGTGTTAGATTTTCTGACCACTTTCATGTTGTGTGTTTTTGCATCCCCATTCAAGTGATGTCATTAAGCTGTGTAGTGACAGATGACAAATGTACATAACACAAACCATTTGTTGTGAATTTACAGTGGGGGTTGGTCATTTGTAGTTTAAAAGCAACTTTTAGTTTTTTCCTTAGAATGACTCTTTCTGTACCCTTCTACTGAATTCATCCCATGAAGTTGCAGTCTGTCTGTTCTGACTATTCATCCTTTTCTTGCTTTCCCAAGAGGAGGCGTTTGAGAGTGTATACATCAGTGTGTGGACGTTTTTCAGTGTGGAAAAAAATGTGTGAGACCTTTGAGTTTGTGTGTGTGCGTGTCTCATTTGCTGTTGCCGCAGTGAATGGGAAGCGGCAACCCTCTTTGGCAACGAAGAGTGTTTCCCATGCCTTAGCCCTTCAGCCTCTGCCATGGCAGCCCAGTCTGTGTACAAGACGCTTTCTGCCATTGTCCCTTTACATGGAACGGCTGCTGGCGTCGAAGAGACTATAACAGGGCCCTTCGCTTTTTCTCTCTTTTAAACAGCCCTTAATCACTTATCCCTGGGTAGACGTTGGTCCTGGGCACAGTGCAAGGATTAGTACACCACCACCCCCAAAACCTAAACTTGATTGTTAGTGGGGTAAAGCTTACCATCGATCCAGGTTCTGTGCTTACAGGGCAAAACCTCTCCTCACCAGCTCCCCTCGTGCCGAGGAGCCACTTGTTCATTTTGTGCGCCTGTCCTGTCCCATTCTTCTTGTGCTTGTATAACCTCCACCACACCACCTGCTTTCCCCCTTCCCTCACCCTAGCCCCCCCCCCCCCACCCCCCCACCCCCACCCCCACTCACTTACCCAACCACCCACCCACCCACCCACCCACTTTGCCCTCACAGGGAACTATTTCCGACCCGCTCTTTTCCAGTATATAAACAACAACAAAAAATTCTACAAAAAATGATCAGTCTGTATTTGTATATACACGTGTCTGAGCAACTATGAATAATATTAATAAAATGGAAATACATTGCTTTGATGTTTTGTGCTACTGTTTTTCTCTCATTTGACTTGTTGACAGAGGGATGATAGATAACAGATACCACAACTACATATCGCTTGCAGCATTGCAAGCATGGTGTAGCCTTTGTAAGCAGCAGCACAGTCAAATTTGCTGTTGGATTGAATCAAGTGTTAACCAGCAAACATTTCCACTGTAACTAATTCATAAAATGAACATACTCCTCTGATAATGAAGTGGAATCACTTATCATCCCATGCCAAATTAAAACAGTCAAAACCCTGTTTGATGCTATCACCTGCACACTCTCTCTCTCCTCCTCCCCTCTTTCTCTCTTTATGTATCTCCATTTCTGTGTGTCTGCCTGAGAAATAAACCATCAGTCTTTGCTGAGGACCCAAAGCCTCTGAAGACAGATTGAGAGGAACAACATCCATCAGTGCCAGAATAAGACCTTAGACCTGCTTTCACTTCAGTCGGGCACTAATGAGGACACCTAATAACCTTCTGCTGGACCCCATCAGCGCCATTTAGCTTCACCCTCCATTATCTCTGGTAATTAGACTCACAGCCAGACCGCCCTAAGGACCAAAGCAGGGAAAGGCCCCCTGATAAGCCAATTGGACGTTAAGAACGAAGCGATGTCTTGATGATTACTGAAGTTTGACTTAACAGAATATAAGCACTGCTCTTTATCTAGGATGTAAATAGCTGGATTTCTGAAGGAATTTGATAAAATGAAAACAGGCTGGATTCTTGGAGGGCACAGGTTACGGCGCCATTATGTCTTCAGTATCAAAGGCTTATTTAACAGCGCTATGGGTTACAGCTGTGAAGATTAAGCAGACCTCACTCGGTAGGCTGGAATAAAATGTGTTGACGCAAAAGACATCAAATCCCATCCAGGATGCGATCCTATCCTGTCTCATCCTTTTCCAAAGCTGGTACTTGCTGTACTTTTTTAAGCATCAGAAGAAGTGGTTTATGCATGAACACACTTGACATGATGAGCCAATTAGTGTCAAGTTGTTCTTCCTGGTGTTATTACCAAAGGAAGGCTCTAGAGATGCAGGTGTGTCTGTCTATGAAGACCAATAAAGACAAATCACTGTGCCTGATCATTAAATCTGGGGTAATGATAGCTTTATGTGAAGATGTGTCCCAGATGTGCTATTAAGCTATGAACATAGTCAAGCTCTGTGACCAGCATTGAGTGAGAGAAGGGCACAGCGATGAGATGGCTTTCAATTGAAACCGTGTCACACTTGAGATGACAACTGTGCCTGGGAGGAAAGCTTTTGATGTGCCAGTCTTTTTGTTTTAACTTAAATGTTGTACACATGAATAAATGCATGCACGCATTCACACACACATACACACACACACACACACACGCTTACCTGTGCCTGTGATTCTATTTAAATCCGTCCCTTTATGCCAGTGTAGGCCTCTGCTAGTTGAAGTTTTATCTCAACACAATAAGGACAAGACTGACAGGCTTGAAGAGGCCACTCTAATGGAAGGCTTTTGAAGGCATCATTCTCAAGTCAGCTGGCTCCCTTATTGGCTGCTTGGTGTTTCGTTTCCATGTGAACAATCAGCTTGACTGACAGCTCTGAATGATGTCTTCAGTTAATCGCTCCAGTGGTGTGAAAAGGTCATAAATCACCCAATTACGTTGCCCCGCTTTATGAATAGATATTTTTTGGGGGAATATTTAAAACGCCTCCGAGGCATATCAACTTAGTCAACCCCATATTTATTGAGAGGGAGTTGGGGGTGGCTGGTTGTGCCGGAAATAACAGATAAGCTGAATACATTTTAGAGTCTCAATCACGCTGTAGTGTGTCATATAGTATTACTGGGTAAGAAAGTTGGAATTGAATTCAAGGTTGTGATTTATGATGTTTAGTGTGGCAGCTTTGACATATTTCAAGAACAAGCTCAGAAAAAATAGAAATAATTACAGAGAAAGGAAGTGAGAGGAAAACAGAAAGAGCTAGGAAGAGAACAGAGACTTCATCTTTGAACAAGGCCACCAGCACATTGTTTTACAGCAGATTTCCCAGAAAAGTATACTACATATATATTTATTTATATAGATATATATAACACCTAGTCTGTCTTGTGGAAAGCAGGCAAAATGTATTTCTCCACTCAGTTGTGTTTGATCAATACCCATCAAAATAAAATGTCTTAGTTACTTTCATTCTACTTGCAGAGTCAGTGCCTCTGAGAAAACAGGAATGATCTGGCAGCCCTGATCTTGATCTTGCACGGATACAGAATGTTGAGTATGAGTTTCTACTCTTTTTTTTTTATTCAGCGTATCAAGCCAAACTCAAACTCAAAATGTTTTATGTATGTTCAGGGTCTGGTTACCAGAAAGCAACTCATTACTATGTAAAATGTACTGTAAGATGACAGTAAGATGGTAAAATGCTCTTGCTGCAGGAGGTTATGAAGACATTCTCATATGTGGGGTTTTTATCAAGTGTGAGAGGACCAAGCTCTCTCATCTCTCTCTCTCTCTCTCTCTCTCTCTCGCTCTCTCTTTTTCTCTCTCTCTCTATCTGTCTCTCTCTCTGTCTGCCTGTCTCTCTCTCTCTCTATCGGTCTCTCTCTGTCTGCCTGTCTCTCTCTCTCTCTCTCTCTCTCTCTCTCTCTCTCTCTCTCTCTCTCTCTCGCCACAGTACCCGGGTGGATGACCGCGGCGGCTCAGGCGGAGGTCATTCCAATGTGTTTCATGCAGGTCATGTGTTTTTACTGATGCCTCTCACATGTTGACCTTCTGGGCCAAGAGATGAGGAGCTGCAGCCAATCCAGAGGAGGATTATGGGAAGATGTGACACCACTACAAAATATCAACTTCACAGCAGATGAGACAGAGATTGGAGGAGGTAGTGACGGGTGACGACTGATACTGAGGATCACATGTTTGTGTGTCATTATGTGTTATACTGCCTCTATGGATCAAGGTTGCATGTCTGATACTCTAGTCCCATTTTCAAATCCTGACTGATGGTAAAAGGGGAGATGATTGACCTTGAATGGAAAAATAAATTCTAAGTTAATCAATAACGCAATACAGTGAATAGTGGTGGCGATCCTGTAAGTTATCATTGTACCTGTGTGCACTAGAGTACATTGTTTTTATTGTTAAGTGTATGCAGTCAGATGCTATGAAGAGCTGTTAAACAGCATGTTTTCACATACTGCTTCACACCATGTCTGATGTGTTACACAAAGTATTCACACTTGCAGAAGTGAAGATTTCCTCATTTGGAGGAATAGTTATTTCACAGGGAGCTATGAAAACAATAATGCAAGACAAACAGAGTGAAGCCAACAGAACATGAACTTTGGTTAGAACTTGCTTGGTTTGCAATAAAACATACACAGCAAATTTCCCAGTATTATTAAGTGTTGATTTTTCAGTGACAGCTGCTTAAAGTGTTGATCAGCGTTTTTTGTCCACTCATAGAGCTGATGTGGCTCTGGGGTGGCTGTTCAAAACTATCAAAAGTGTTGAATCAATGCTAATGGGTGTGGACTTATGTAAACACTGGTATGGTATAGTGTTGATTTTTACACTCTCAGAGTTAAATTAACAATGACGATTTTGCTTTGTAGAAGTCGGGAAATAACAGAAAGGAAGTCGAATATCCTTTCCTCCCCCACAGAATGGATGAGTGAAATCTGTGGGATATGGCAGTGGAATTTGAATACACCAATTTGCCAACGTTGCCAGAAGGGAGAGAAGGCCTTGGTCATCTCCTCGGCAGCTCCATCCACTTACAGTAAGTGTGGCATTGAAATGAGAGTATTTCCTGCCAGTGCCCATTGAATGAATGAGGCAAAAGCAGTGGCAGGGATATTACACTGACATGCCAACACTAGATCATAGAAAAGACTTTGCCCCGGGGTCATAAATTAGATTCTAATGATTTTGTCATCCTGTTAAAACAATAACTTTCAAACCCAGACTTTTTTTTCCTCCATAACCTTTGATTTATGCTTTTAATTTTTTGATGGCATAAAATAGTCTGACTCTTGCGCCATTATGATGTTGATGGGATGAAATATTGTCACAATTCATTTTCCTTTTCAGATTTAATTAGTTTACTTTATAATGCCATCCATCAATACTGGTGTAGATGAAATGTAGAGAGTACAGGAGAGCAGGGAGACTTGGCAAGAGGAATATGTTTTACAGTTGACTTCCTGGGAAATAAACGTTGACTGCATTATTCATGAAGCCTGCCATAACTTTAATCTGATTCTTAACTTAATTATTAAAGACTTTCCTCCTGTGACAGTATTTCACTTTACTCTTTCACAATTTCTTTGAAGCCTCCATCTCTGCAAATGAGTCTTCAGGTGGATTGTCACCGCCGTTGTCGATAGCATCGTATTTTACTTCAAATAAGATCTATGTCTGAGGTCAGTAGACAGGTCGCTTTAGTGTTCTGGCTTTTCATTAACCCAGGTATAAATTGAAACATTTCAATCTAAAAAGCATGTCCACCATTTGAAAAAATTGACACCTACACTATACTTACAAAATGATTGCCAGTATGAGCAAACAGAACATCATGGCTTACAGCTAAAGATACAAATCATCATGCCTTTTATTACAAAATACAAAATATACAAAATATCATCTGTGCTATTTAAATGCTAACTGATTAACTTTAGATAGTTTTGGAATGAAGCCCTTCAATTACTATATAAAGGTTTGAATAATAGGTAACACATATTCAAGATATGACGTATGAAGATATGAGAATTCTATTGCTAGTGTTGTTTGTATATAATGTAATGTAAGACATACGCAGTTAGACCATACTCATGTACTACATATTATTTGTTAGTAAATTTGTCAACATCTGCCAAACAGTTGTTTCACAGATGGTTTTTGCAGCCCATAATCTAAAATTGAACTGTTCATCATGCACAGAATGATATAAGGTTTTTTTTAAGCTGAAACTTTTCTTCTAGTATCTCCTTTATTTATCCAGGAGGTAAAGTTGACTGAGCATGAATTCTCTTTTCCAGCAAAGCCTACGTCACATTCATGCAGTTGCACAGGCCTGACCTCCCAAACTTTAATGAAATGAGTCTGATGTCTTGCAAATATGTGCTCTGTGCATGAAAACTGAGAGAAATACGGTTGCCCAGCAAGAAAGGATTACATGGAGGAGACACGACTAGAAACAGCTGCACTTTGATATTGAAATAGTACGGTGGAAAGTAAGGGCATGGGTGTGGGGGTGGTGGACGGGTGTGTGCAGTTGCTTTCAACGCTGATGACCTGGGTTCAATTCCAAACTCTTTTTCTTTTTCTACTGTGAGTGAGCTGTTAATTTTTAATCTTTCTTATGTTATGACCAAAACCTTACCTGAACCTTAACCAAATTGTTTTCGTTGCCTAAACCTAACCCTAACCTTGGCAAAAGTTGTTTTACTTGCCCAAACTTAACTGTCAGCCAACATTTCACGTGACGAACAGGTGAAAACGGTGTGTTCAGTTGTCACATAATCCAATTTGTTTTGGAGGAACATAATGTTCTTTCAACTACGAACTGCAGTGGAGTTTCGACTGACATGGAGGTGAGTAGACAATGACAGCATTTTTGTATTGGGGCGTACGGTTCCTTTGACAGCCTTTAAATTTAGTATTAGTAATATGCTATACATTATGCTCATACACTTGGATGGATGGATGGATGGATGTACCTTTCAATCCACTTGCTGTATGTTTTGATTTGGACCTTCACACTGCTCATCTATTGATGATATCAAAATATAATATTGGTGCATATTTGAATTTTCTGCCAAAAGACCGGTCAAGTTTTCCTCTATGTCTGAGTTCTCTGCTATCTTACGCATAGGCTTCTCACCTTGAGTATAACGTAAACAACTATGGTAAATTGCTGTCACTGCATTGTCATTTCTATCTTTCCTTTAGCCTGATGGTAACAAATGGCTCACTGGTCTTTATAAATATTTATAGACTATTTGTTTCAGCTTTAGATTAGGAGCTGCAAACAGTGTTATTAATGAGTAGCAAACAATTTATGAATACATTTACAGCACATTCACAAAGGATTTGGAACACTTAGAAAAAGTTAAAATGTTAAAAGTAAAAGTTAGTAAAAAGTTAGATTCATGTGAAATAGCACCTGCAGCAGGCACAACAATGAATGACAAATCTAAATCAAAACAGACAAAACCTGCCTCCACCCCTCCTTTAAACTGTACTGCATATATCAAATGCTTTAACACTGATTGTGATAACGTTTAACAACAAATGCAGATAGTAGTATATTCAGGGGTGCAACTGGAGGATTTTTCTACTAGCCCAGACAAATTATTACTAGCCTAGTATAGATTATGTAATATTCAAGTTTAATGTGAGAGATGTGGGAGATTTTATTATTACTATCTCAGTATAAGTAATGTACTGTTCACGGTGGAACCTAAGAAAAGGAGGCAACTGACTGCAAAGCGCTGAAATTTCTACGGCACCTTAACTAGATGTTGGTGTAGATTCATGCATGGGATTGAGAATCTGCTCACCAAATGGACTAGTGCTCCTTTTACTGGACTCGCCCGCTCCCAAAACCACTCGCCTCAGGTGAGCAGGCAAGTTTAATTTCATGATTTGCAATATTTACAGAACAGAAGACAACATAAAACTACATCAAATCAAAGTGCTTGATTCATAATTTATCAGCAAATTAACGGGATAAACTATGGATCAGGTCAAAGGTTTATACTAGTTTCTTTACAAATGATGTACTACTTAGTTGCAAATACTATATTGATAATATGAGTAACTTCTTGTTGTTATTCAATTTTTCATTAACTCATATGGTAAAGTGTTACTGAATAATATAAATTTGAGGAAAATGCAAAGCTAATTATGAGAGTACTTCCTTATATGGGTGGTTTTAATGCAGCGTGGAAGTGCATTTATTTATCTTGCACTGGCAGAGAGAATGACAATATTGGAAATAACTCAGCTTTCTGTAAGTTCAGTATTCTTGTATAAGCCTCAGGCAAAGGCAATATTTCCAAAGATCATGCAAATGACCCCTCTCACTTCCACCTCTGTTTTTGTCCTTGCTCCACACACACACACACGCGCACACACACACACACACACACACACACACACACACACACACACACACACACACACACACACACACATCACATTAGTCTGACGGTGATACATTCTCTCTATTATTTTGCCTCCCAGCTTTGTTTTATCAACAGTTTGGTTGTGGTAGCGCTGTATGTTGGTGAGATCTCAGCCCAATTTACACCACACTTGATATTACATGAAACATACAGATGCAAGCCAGTACAATGCAGAGCATGACATGGTAGACTGTGTTACAGATGAGTATGACACCAGAGTAGTCGGACATTTTGAGTCGTAATATTAAATGAAATGTAATAAAGAGTTTCAAATTGGCTTCCTTTGATCCACAACTGCAAGTCCTCCATGTAGTGAGAACCTTGACTGACACCTTCACTGACCCCTGACTTTTCAGTCTGTGATCTGATGTTGCCCGGTCTGGTTGCTAAGCGCCCCTGTATTCCCCCTTTGGGTCAATCCTAAAAGGTCAGGGGCCACAAGGTCAACATTCAAATGAGCCTTTCGATGGCTGCCTGTACATCAAATGCCAAAATAAAGTGTGTTTACTGAATACATGAGTTGTCCCCATTGATCTGCTGTCTGGCTCGTTGTAGAACTTGGGCATAGGCATATATGGTGATGTGTGGATACAAATGTATGGTATGCATGTGTGTGACCTCACATCAGTACAAATAATATAGGAATGTCTATAGGAATGGCAAAGGCAAGAGCACCGGGATGGTGAGTATACACTAAATAGTATATTTCCCCCTGGTTTATACAGTATATTATAGCATTTTAGACATTGATATTACATGATATGAGTGAGAGTGAGCTGGTGTTGGGACGAGCAGGGTAATATGGTAACTGAATACATGAATGTAATATCGTTTGATTATTTGAATGCTGGATTTATCTTATCTTGCGAGGCTGTTTGAATGTCATGCAAGATAAATCAAGCACACATCAACTAGTGCAATATTTGAAACCATTTAAATGTGTTGCTGCCCATGTCTCATGAAGTGTTGAAAATCTCTCTCTTCAGTGTTAAGGTAAGGCTGATGAAACCAGTGGCAAGACGATTATTATACAGTATTCCCATCATTCTTGTACTTTACAAAGTCTTGGGAGTCTTGGATTATAGAGTATGAAGGCTTAAGATATCTTAATAATATGTGTTGCTGCCTAATGAGACAAACTTTTTGCAGTATCATCTACCGCCGTACACTGCATGAGACATGAGAGAGAGCAGTTTCAGTGTTAACTCTTATGAAGATACTGTTTGATTAAATTCCTGCTGTTTTCGCAGGGTCCTGTCCTGGGCTGGCGGGGATTTAATTATCAGTACTTTACGTCTGGACGTTATCGCAAGCCTCCACGCAGGTTGTTGAAACAGAGCAATTATCATATCGCATCACACTGCATTATTTAGTTTACTAAAAGCCCTACTCGTTTTGCAAGGCGTGTGTACACGGACAAGCAAACAGGATGGGTATCACAAATAGCCTGGAACGCATTTTGCATGATTGTATATAAGACACTCAGTCTAAAAGTTTAAAGACTTTTATTTCTGGTAATGAAAATGAAATGCAGTTATGCAACTGAGTGAGCGAGTGAGAGAGAGAGAGAGAGAGAGAGAGAGAGAGAGACAAAGAGAGAGAGGGAGAGAGAGAGCACAGAAAGACTGGACAGATGAACAGATGTTATCTGACAGGTGCAGTAGGCCCAGCTAGGTGTGTGGGCAGCAGATATGACAGGGATTTTGCATACACTGTGTGAGGTAATGCTGTGCACTTCAGTACCTGTCATGACTATAACCTCACGGTCACATACAAAAGTTTGGTACAGGATGTAGGAGGATTAGTCATGTAGATGTTCCATGATGTTGAAATAATGTGATCACATCAACAACAATGCTCTAAACCTGAACAGCTTGAATTGACCTAGTTTGTAACGTGAAAACAAAACCAAGTCATTGACAGGATGAGCTGCGCTTGCCAAAGGTTCTTTTAGAGATACATTTGTTGTTTTTTGAAGGGCCTCTATGTAATGACACTTGTAAGCTTTTAGCTTTCCATGTAAGGTTGTGACTCATCCAACTGGAATCAGTTGATATGTTTGGATGTGTCGGCATCACAAAACTGCCTTTTCAGCTGCAACCATTTTATCCTGTTTAACCTGCAGCAATCCCCTCTTCCAGCAGCCTGGCATTAGAGTGGTTGTTTTTGTGTGTGTGTGTGTGTGTGTGTGTGTGTGTGTGTGTGTGTGTGTGTGTGTGTGTGTGTGTGTGTTGGAGTGTTGATTAGTGTAATTATTGAGCATGGGAAGATGACTGGCAGATGCTTGGATCTGTGCTCTGTGTTTATTTAGCCATTGGTGTGAGTGTTATTGTCCCTCTCGTAGCCAGTTATAAATATGGCAGGCAGGCAGGCAGGCCGGCCGGCCCCCTGGAAGGAGGTGGTGCCCAGCAGCAGCGGGTCAAGGACAAAGGAGACCCAAGCCGCTAGATGCAGAAAATTAAATTAGGTAACCCACCTGGAATGTAGCTGTTGAGTGAAGTGTGTGTGCATGTGTATTCGTGCACCTGTGTGTATTTGCTTGTGTGCATTTGTACGTTTTTTAGTGGTTGTGGATGTGTTGGATAGTTGTGGTTTTTAGTGGGAAGGTGGATTATGCCAAAGCAAAGGTGTACAGTGTGATATGGTTTTAGCAGGCAGGCGGGCACCTCTTAGGTAGGTTTAGCTACTAATTCCAGATAAAAGCAGAGTGAACTGTGGTAATGTGAGGCTAAGACCACAAACCCATGCCAAGATCTGAGAGTGTAGTACAGCATGCAAAGATCAGAGAGTGATATTTCAAAGATAAATCCCCAAAGACTCGAGAACTCAACTCAACAGACAAGAACATTTCACTATTTTTATCCTCCATATTTATATAAACATTTTGTGGAAGAGCTGGCAGTGCACTGCAAAGGTGGTAGGTACCATATATATATAGGTAGTAATTGTTTTTAGAATACAGGGAATGTGGGTGAATTTCTTCCTGCATGTGTATTTGATGTATAAACTGTATACCAATAAAAACAATACATGGCAAGAGTGAACATGATCCCCATAAATGATGCAGTTACTGGGCCAATCAGCTGCAAATATGTCCCCTTGGTTTGATCTTTAATTGTAGCGCCCCCCTCAGGTCAATCAATGTATAACATGCTGGAACACAGTTTGTGAGATGCATCATTCCCCCCAAATTTTGTCAAAATCTGACCAGTGGTGTCAGAAATATTAGATATGAAGGATGGACGGATGAACGAATCAATGACCCATCCACAGATCTCCCCCCAGTTTCACTGTAGGGGACAATGAAGCAAAACAAGATAAATCCCCAATGATAGGCTTAGAGCTTGAGCCCAAGCTACAAGTAGGCAAGCTCCCATCACACACGCACACACACACACATACACACCCACTCATCCATTTCTTCTATTTCCCTCCTGCCCTAAAGCATTCAATACGGAATTCATATCATTGGACAACAGCTGTTCAGGCCCTGGAGCTCCTGTGTATCATCAACTTTTCTAAATCATACACTAGCAGGAGTAACTGTTTTTCTTTTGACTCCGCTCTCTGGCCCACATTGAATCACGCATGGCTCTTTGGTGGTAATACATGAACAGAGTATTAATCAAATTCACGGGACCAATGTCAAGGCCTGTTTCACACAATGATTTATCTCTCACTTCGGCCCGCCGAAACGAGATGCCAAACAAATCCAATAACCACTCTTCTGTGTTTCTGCCCCCTCAGATGGCCTGCGCACTGCACTGTAGTTAAATTGAGTCAATATGACCCTCCATGTACAGTGAAATTGAACAAAGCTTATTGTCATTGTATGAGCCCTCTGTTCTCTGTGGATTATGTGAAGACCGGGCATCGTGTCTGGGCTTCGGCTTTGGTCAGTTCGACCGGGCTCCATAGGGCTTCAAAGCGTCCTGCATCGCTCTTCCATGCTGAGGTTTAAGGTTCCATACTGCTGAAATCCTGACATGAACTCAATACTCGTACAGACAACATTTCATTGATGTAACTCATTCAGCAGTGATTAGTGTTGCCACAGCAGATATGATATCTGCAAAAAATAAAAAAATAAAAAAAATAAAAGAGGAAAGAAAATGAGTTGTTGGAAGGGAGAAACCTCAAGCAGGCCATGTCATCAAGTTCACTCCCTCATTTGCATGCTGTAAACAGAAATACACTGCACAAATGAACTCTGGGAGCTACAGTTAGCCAAGCTACTCAGGCCTGCTTTTATACTGCTGAGGCTGATGCTTCAAGTCAATAGGCTCTCAATGATATCATCTGGCTTCGGTCCCTGAGGTTAGATGACTTATATCCATTTCTTCCCCTAAATAATACTCGTTCCCTGAATTATAATACTCTTATTGATTTCCCCTTATTTCACCCGCCACACAGCAATATTAATTTGCCCGATTTATTTATCTCAAAAGGGACAAAAGAGGGAAATATTTGGTTTCCCTTCAATAGAGTAACATAGAGTGCTAATTCAGCTTTACAGTGCATGAATGTGAGAATCCATTTGAAATATGTAAGGCTTTATGATCTACTGATGCATGACAGACGAGACAACCCTCTCAATTCCAATGTATTGTATTTCCAAAGGTTTATTCAGTGGATAAAAAACAGTTTGATGACACAGTGTAATGACCATGGATAATATCCATTTACGGATGGTAAAGTACGCTTAGATATTATTTCTCCCAAAACACCATTAAAGCAGTTTAGTTTTAGGGCTGTCTGTGATCTTACTGTCTCGACAGTATTGATCAGACTTACATCACTAGACTGGCTTTATTAGATAGCTTTGATTTTTCTATTACAGACATCATGTTAATATTGCCAAATCGATGAACATGAATACAGCGATTCTGGGAACGTGGGTACAAGAAGACAGTAAAAAATAAGGAGGGAGAGAATGGTGTGTGTGTGTGTGTGTGTGTCTGAGGCCATTCACAATAGGGTGTCTGGGTCTGTCTCCCTTTGTGTGCATGAGCAGAAATGTTGAATGATGAGTTAGGTCACCTGGGGATGTTTCATAGTCAATGCCGGAAAAAAAAGAAAAACTTTATTTTTTTCAGGAATCTCCCTGGATCTCACCACAGTGGTGTGGCACACATCACACACACCAGCATTTCAGATAAATGGCCTACTGTGAATTTTTATTAGGGGACATTAAAAAAGCCAGAATCGCAGTTCATCTTGGAAGCCAGAGCAACCATGGAAACTCTCAATGAAGTGTTTAAACACATGTTCTGGGCTGAGCCGGGCAGAACTGACTGCGTGGGGTATAATCACAAACAGTCAAGTCTTAAAAGAGCCCTAATCCTGAAAGGATTACAGAGAAATAATCAGTTTATGTGCGCCATTACCAAATGCATGCAGAAAGAAATAAAGTCGCATAAAGTGTTTTTTTTTCCTGCTTTATTTTGGGCCTAACAGCCTATAAGCATTTTAATCTCTTCCTCCAGATAATGGTGTTTTCAGTTCATTTATTTCTATCTTGGCCACTTAGAGCAATGTAACCCTTTAGTCTTTGAATAATGCCCATTAAGTATGCTACATTTCCAATGAAACAAGCAGAGAGAGTGCCTGTCCTGGCTTCACTGATGTAGATTGATGGCCCAACTAAACTAAACAGACCTGAGACACACAGAGACAGAAAGGAATACAGTGGAGTAGTCTTTGAAAAATAGTGAAAATCAAATACTAAATTGTCAAACGCCGGCCCAAAGTGCCTGCATTCAGTATAGGAGATGTGAAATCCTCATTATACAGTCAATAAGCCTTCAGATATAATGAAAAGAATGTTATACTTTCTCTCAGTTTTCATTTCCTAAGATGCTTACGCTTGTTCCAGTGCATGGCGATGTAAGTATGGGAAGATGTCACTGGCTGTTTACATGCATGGCTATACTGGCCATACTCCGGTTAAGGTCTTATTGGTGTTAAGCTGTTTACATGCAGCTTTGATACCCTGTGACTGAGTATCCCTGTTCCCATGAATAAACCAGTTAACCGACTATTCCTGTCTATGTGTCAGATATTGAAAGGTTCATCAGCAAAAAAGTATGAAAAGGTACGGCCCCTAGCTATCTCCTCCCTCTTTGACTGAGCAAAAGTAGGTTACTTCTACTAGATGGGAAAGAAATGATGATCGCATCGTAAGCTGTGCGATCTTCCTGCTAGTCGGCATGTTTTTCTTCTGCGAGTCTGAGTTTGCGCAGATGACAAAATTGAAAGGAGTAAGATGTTTGCATGCAACAGTAACCTGTTTAATATCAGAGTAAGCCGGGCGTCTTAACCGGCTCAGGGTACCAGTTTACGCAGGTTATTCTAACCGACTTGTGACGTTTAGATGCGTCAACCCAAAGCCAGCCTACTGGAGTTGTTGGGTTGAAAATTCTCTGCGCATGTAAACAAAGCCACTGATAGGCTGGGAAAGTACCTGTTGATCCCGAGCAGCAGACCTTGTGATTAAGGTCATCCATCCAAACAGCAATTCCAGAAACACGCTATAAAAGTCCAGATCCAACATTCCAACGGAAGCTGTTTGAGGTTCATTTAAACCCTCTCACTAAAACTACAAAAAAGAAAGAGAAGAAAAACACCCCAAAACCAGCCTTTCTTGGCAAGCAGCTCTTACAGTGAAGCAACAAGCAAGGTTCAAATAGATTGAGAAACTCACACACACATACACACACGCACACGCACACGCTCGCCCACACACACACACACACACACACACACACACAGAAACACTGTTTCCCACAGCAGAGAGCCACCGACACTTCATCATCTTAGATTAGCAGGGTGGTCAAACATGGTGGAAACTTTCTCTGGAGTATGTCTGACTTGAAACCAGTCTGTGTGCCCACGTGTTCGTGTGTGTGTGTGTGTGTGTGTGTGTGTGTGCGTGTGTGTGTTCTAGCTAGCCCCAATCTTCTATGTCATTCAGTAGGAAAGTGATGTGTCTATATGTGGATAATAAGCTCCTTTGGGGGAGAACTCTCTCCCACTGTAGACCGCAAACTAGTCTTTTACTTCAGATGATACAGTTCATCCAGGGAGCATTTTTTTCCTCCTCCTGATTCTCCCCCCTGATCTCAATTATATTCTTTTCGTATTGTTTTGGGACTTTATATTTGTTCCCTCTGTTGCCATGGCAGTAATGTGGGTCTTATTAGAGGACTTCTGCTCATACGATAGAATCTACTTCCCATGTCATTGTGAAAGCTTTCAGAGCCTGTATCATGCTTTAATCCAAGCATTACAGAGCCCTCCCCCCACACTGAAAACCTAGGCCTTGCTATAAAAGCACATACAGGCTCCTTCTGCTTTAAAATGTCTTTGATTTGCCTCTAATTCCTCCTCGCTTGAACCACTTCAACTGCTTTCAGGCTGTTTCTCTCAGAGCTTTGCTAAGTGCCACTAATTGAGGTGTATAGAGTTTTTTCATGAGGGGTACCACTCAAGCCCCCACCCTACCCTCCAACGCCCAGCCCACACAAACACACACACACACACACACACACACACTCATGCATTCACATTCGAACACTCACTCTCTCTTTTAAACATTTTGTCCCTTTATTCTCTTTAATTGTTTTGAACTTCCCTTCGTTCTCCTGTGGCCCCACTTTTCACAATGCCAGCAGCATCTCAAGGTCACAGAGCAACGCTTTTGTTGTGGATTCACTCCTGCTGTTGTTGTGCTGACTCTCTCCCTTTACCTAGGGTGTGAATGTCTCCTTTCAAATCAAATCCAATCGAACGCAAACAAATGCATCGTGTAAAATATCACAATAGGGAGTTTTTCATTTCCTCAGAGATTCAGCAGACGGGTCAATATTATGCGTTATGTTGTATTTCCAGCTCCACGTCGCTCACCGGTGCATCCCTCGTTCTGCTAAACCAAAAGGCAATACGGGTGGAATTGCATTGACATCACTCTAGAATCTGTGGGTGTTCTCTTTCCATTCTCAGAAGGAGGCCACAGAATCCCTGGTTCAGAACAAGATTGTGTTTTCTGGCTTTTCTGGGACATTCACCTGGTGGTGCGCTCAGGGCCATATAGTCACACATCGGTATTACCTCCGTCACACTCTCTTTTATAGGGTCTGGAAGAATGAGATGGGATTTTACAATCACATCACCGTGCTGAATACATCACCACAAAATGAGAGCACGGCCAAGCAGGGGAAAAGATACTTTTCATCGCTGCTTTTTGCTTTTTTTATCACAGTAGATGCTCTCTTTTATGAGTTGTGACTTCTTGTTTTTGCTCGTCTCCAAAGCTGTATTCTCTATAGCAGTCCATACCGTATGGATTTTTTCCCCCCAAACTTTTTCTATTTGTTATTGAGATAGTGTGTCTTCAGCTGATCAATGAAAATATGCCAATAGAACTTATTGACAATACATATACTGTATGGTTGGTATGAGATAAGACAGTAATCAAGGATTCTGTGCCCTCGGATATACAATCCCTACCCCATGGGTGAAAAATCATTAATTATGCTGTAGGTTAACAGATAACAACACATACATTACCCCCACCCACCCTTCCACTCCCACACATCCCCACCCCCACCCCCCCCCACCCCCACCCCCCCCACACACACACTTCAATCACGGAAAAAGTCAGTGATTCACATCCTCATCTCTGATGGTCCAAATTAATCAAACGACTCAGAGAAGTTATCACTACTGCAGTTGCACATGATTGATCACAGGATTTTTTCCCCCTCTTATCAGTCTTCCTGTGCCAGACTTTGTCAAAATCTCAAAATGTATCATGCATGGCCATATTTCTCCATTTACACATACAGCAGAGAGCAGCGTACACCACAACCCAAACGAGGCGTTATACATTTGTCAGTGGTACAAAGGCTGCCGACCCCAGTGTTAATTGATGTGGTTGGCTGGACTAGCTCACATGATCACTTTTCATTATTCCTCCCCAGCTAGATCTGTAACAGATTAGAAATAGATTAATTCCATTCATCATACATCTATGAGGCGCAGTGCAAAATAAATCACTAGCTGTATGTGGTGGGTTAGCACTGGCGTGGTAGAGCTGCACCTCTCTCTCACTTGGCCTACATAAACATTGATTAACACACCCAATCTCTGAATGCAGGAAACATACTTTACTGCTTGCTGTTATGTGACATGCATGCAGCCTTTTATAGCTAGTGGGGCAGAATTTGAGAGAACTTTAATGATTATTACTTGATGATACTGTGTCTTCTCTGCGGATGGGGACTCACTATTAACTTGCTTTATGTAAGTTTATTTTATATTAATATTCTACAATGTATTGTTGCAGACAACCTTGAATACAATACGATGGATTGACACCCTTCTTGTAATACAGTAGCCTATACACACAGGCACAGAAGTATTATCACAGAAGACTAACAACACCCTATCAGTCTAACACAATTAGAGTCTTGTGTTTGTTTGTTATTATGTCTCGACCCCCACACCCCTCTCTTCTCTCCACCAACCTCAACAGCGGTGTTTTGGCACTGTTTCTGTCCACAGCTGCACTTCCCTGAGCCAGGCTAGCAGACTAACAGGGAGCAGAGCTGGTTTGCACATCATTAGCTCAATGATCACTTATTCCCTGTCATGCCAACTATAACACGACACATGGTGGTCTGCTAATTTTGCTCTGTTTCTACCCAAAGGTTAAAAAAACATAATAATTGAAGAGCCTCTGTGATATTAATAAAACTAGAGGCAAAACTGTCAGAAACATCATTTGCTCATAAATCAAATAAATATCTTCATGCATAAATACATTTGAATATGTGCTGTATCTAGATAGGTAGATAGATAGATAGATAGATAGATAGATAGATAGATAGATAGATAGATAGATAGATAGATAGATAGATAGATGTCTCTGTTGATTTGGACAGTGCCTGTTAGAAACAAAGATAATAGTTGCTTCAATACACTGATGTGGGTTCAAATGGCTTGTATTTTGCATGGCGATTCATTCTGATTCTGATCTCTTTCACACAATTCTGCTCCATCCAAATGGATTTACAAGGAAAACAGAAGGTTTTGTTGATTTGCCTATGCGAAAACAAATTACAGGGGTTTTCATAGCTGTAATTCTCTGCGCTCTGTGGGGGAGGACTAAGAGCTGTATTTCCTCACTGTGCGTTTCCTTGTATCTAGTTACAGACCTTTAAATTGTGCACTTAAAATGTCTCCTGCAACTAGCACCCTGTTTCCATTATTTTGAACCCTGAGCCGTATGCATGTGTGCAGCAGGGCACAAGGTGAGGCCATCTTACCGCTGTACACCATGTGTGTAGTTGAAAAGAGGGCCCATTAGGTTTAATGAATACCATATTTCAGCAATTAGACTTCCCTCTGCGTAGTGCGCCTGTGTGTGTGGTGTGTGTGTGTGTGTGTAGGAAGTGGGGAAAGTATATCATGAGATGCAATCATCCTTGAGAATGTTCCTCAACATGTAAAATCTATTTAAAGTTGTAGAACAGAGAAAATCAGCCATTTTCACACAAACTGTAGCAGAGGGGGAGTGCACCTTCTTACAGTATGTGCCTCCCTCTCACTTTCTTCTTTGTTGTGTAATTTGTGAGTAAGTGCTCATTAGATAATGCGGTCCAGCGGTTTAGGGTTAGTGTAATTGGCTGTTAGGCCATCCGCCCCTCCCCCTCCTCCTCTTCTAACCATTAATTGAATCACTGCTGTGGTGTAAGCCTATACCAACCTTAATGGTTAAAGTAATTGTGTCAGTGTGCTCTCCCACAGACATTACCCATATTCCGTACTCATACTGAAATTCCACCTTGAAATAAATACAGTTAGTCAAGGCCATTGAACTCAAGCAAACACTTGTGGCTAATGGGAAATTATTCAACTAATTACCACTGAGGTCACTGAGAAAATTATAATGGAAAAGTTTCTTGGGAAAAAAAATCTTGATAATCATATTATTTTGCAGCTGAAAAGAAACTCTTTGATCAGTTTGAGTGTCTTCTCTCAACTTGCAGTGAACATCATTATATCAGACTTGACTCTTACAGTAAGCCATGCAATTTCATTTGCAGTTTTTAGGCAGGGGTTGAAAACATAAATTGGCTTTGTTTATAGTTGAAGTACTGTGCACCAGTTGAATGAGTTTGGGCTCTGTGTATAAGCTGTGGTGCTTCGTAGCGTTCATCCCCACGTGTTTAACCCAGGGCCCCTCCTCTGTTTGCCCTGCCGTCCTTCATAGCGTCACAGACCACTGGCGAGGAACTAAATAATAACATTTCACAGTTTCACTATGGGACGCCATCTAAGGCCTGTAGCGCTGTCACATGATATCACTCTCGCCGAGTAGAAGGCTGTTGTGTGCCTGTTGAGGGTGTGTGTGTGTGTGTGTGTCCGCATTGGAGCCTGTGCATGTGCATTTGCGTTCTTGTGTGCTTGAATGCCACAGAGAACGATATTAAGATGACTGAGAGGCTATAACCTTCATCAGGTCTGTAAAGGTATAACATGTGTTTCCAGGGGAAGCTATCGTTCCACTCAGATTTACAGAGGGAAATGACATATCCCCTTTCTGACAAGGAGTGTTAAAAAGCGAAACAGGGATAGACGCCGAGACAAAAACATACCTCCGGGGTATAACAGCTAGAATCGTAAACCTGACTCTGGAGGATGGAGACAGGGATCCAGAGCCATAACACCGAGCCTAGTAAAATAGAGGGAGGCTGGAATTTAAATAACATGATATAACACAGTCATACTTTTACACCTCAAGCCAATAACACTTCAAAATCATGTTGAAAGAAAACCAACTTCTTTTATCAAAAACTGAAATACCCTTGGCACACTAGCAGTTTGAGTGGCAACTATTTGGGATTCTACCAAGGCAAAACGGTCGAATTATTTTAAATTTGTCCTGTATCACCATTAGCTCTTCTGTTTATTATATAGTAAAATGCGCAAAATACTCATTACCAGTACACTGGCAGTGAATTTCACATAGAGTTACAACATTTGTCTAACTGGTCCTTGGCTGCTCTACTGTTTACTCCACTGTTGCACCAGAGCAGCGTTACAGTACATTGTTCACTGTTTCTAAAACAATATAGCTGTTCACTGGCAAAACACAACAGTTATTTGGTTAGAAAACATCCTGCTTAACCCTTGTCCAGTCTGTCAAGACAGGCAAGCATGATCCCATACAGTCTGACTGCTCACCCTCTGAATTATTGTCCCTAATCCACGCTTACCGTTCTAGAGTCAGCCAGGCATAAACATTTTTCCTGTCAGAGTATTTCCTTCCCCCTAACCAGTCAGTAGTCATTTTACAGTGCCTGAAAGATTGAGACCTTTGTTGTGTTCAGTCTGGGCCGAATTACATGTCTGTCTGAAATGGCTGCTGAGTGCCAGTGAAGGATGCCTTTCAACAGACAGGGGGATTTCCAGCAGCTCGAGGTGGAATAGACCCTGACAGGGGAGGCAGAGGGGAGAGAGAAGGGAGAGAAAAAGAGAGGGAGAGGGGAGCGTGGCCTGGAGCGGCCCAGTCCCTCAATGACCATGGGGAATCTGGGCCGGGCCGTGGCTCAGAACCCATCCATCATGACCAGAGGCAGGGAAGCGATTGGTTTCCTTTCACAGTGCTCTAATGTTACATCATCTGGCACATCACAGCAACACCAGCAATGACTGTCTTTGAATTTATAAGCAGATATTTCAGCAGGCAAAATCGATTATCACATGCTGACAGGCAGACACAGAGGTATTGATCATTGCAAATTTTCCTTTTTAATGTGGGATGACCTACTGCGTCCAAAAACAACTGAACAGATTCAGGCTAAGTGTTTTCTAATGATGTGACCAAGACATTTGGGGAAACATACAGAGCATGTTGGTCAGACTCAAGCTACCCATCATGTCCAAAACCAAACCACAGCAGTTTGAACCAGAGATTTGGCTGCAAGCTGGGAAAGAGGCTAAAACAAGTTCACATTGTTCCAATCCAATAGATTATTAACTAGATGACACTCAGTAGAGTGCATACATCCGCCTACGCTATGCAAATGTCAAGATATGCCAATTCCACATGTCGTATTTTCATTAAAAGTTAATCATTTCTTCCTTGCCATATTACCAACTTGTTTCACACCAGGAGATTCACACATTTTCATGACTGAACCTGAAATGGAGCATGAGATCTGCCTGTTCAAGTTCGAGCCACTTTTAAGCATTTTAGCCGATTATCACAAGACCGCATGGCACTTTATTTGTTTGTTTGTTTGTTTGTTTTATGTTATTAAGTTATGTCTAAACTGGAAATGAGCTCTCCAGTGCCTCCATGTTGTCTGATTGAGACAATGACGGAGGGTTTGCCTCTTTTTATGTCTGCTGATAGCCACACAGCGTTTGATGGTGTTACATCAATCTGTTTAGAATTTATATTCGTTTTAGCGATAAGCCACGCCTACCGCCACACCCCCTCTGGCCAATTGGTATGAAAAGTTAATCAGTTCTTCCTTGCCTCATGATCAAACTTTCCATAAAGTTTCATGCAAATCCATTCGTACATTTTTGAGAGATCTTGCTAACAGACAAACAGACGGAATAAGGCAAAAACATAACCCCGTCCAACTCCGCTGGCGGAGATAAAAACAAACATCCTTCAATGAGAACCATTGAAAATTGACTATTCAGAGTACTGTTGTGTAGCCAACATATTGTATTCATATTGTTTACATTTTTTGTATGTGTGTGTGTGTGTGTCTGTGCATGTGTGTCTATGTGCATATACACATAGGCTTAAGACAATAGCTACTTCATAATGTGGATATGGTTATCAAATACAATCCATATTGTATGATGCCATTACTCTAGCTGTTTTTGTAAAAATCTATTTTGAGAATGTATTGGCTTGTTTCGTTAAACCCTTTCTCATTTTATGATGGATCTGAATTCTTAGAAGCCTAAAATGCCAGTATATTGTTTTATTTTCAAATAGTGCATATATGCAGTGAGGAGTATAGATTTGAATCTGGTCATTTTTCTCTTCTGTCTCATGATTTATTACACTGAAAAGCTGTATGCTACTGTATTTCTCTGCAGCATTCAAATGAGCATCACACTATGCAAAGAAATGAAATTTCCTTTTTTCTCCTTCTCCTTCTCATATTTTTCCATAAATTGTCAGGGAGATCTGGATGCAAACCAGCTCCAAGGCCTGGAAATGAGTGTATTTTTACTGGCTCAGACGCTGTCCAGCAGATATTAGCCGTGTAGAAAATGTGCTGAATATTACAGGCCCCACTACCCGGGGCCAAGAAAGACAGTTGGTGCAAACCCCAGACTGCCGTGCGGCTGCTATCTCTCAAAATGTCATAGCGTTGGTCACTAAGTCTGCTCTGCTCTGCTGCGGCTCTGGGTTGGAGCAGGCAGGCAGGCGGGCTGACTGGCTGGCTGTCCAGCTCGCTGAGTCATAGTGGTAATTAAATGTGACTGGGGACTGTGGGGTCAACTCTGATCCCCAGCCCAGACTAAAGGAAGGGTTTAGGCCCAGCCTCATTAGAGAGGGGCTGAGCGCTCCGCCAGAGATGCACACCGCTGCTGCTTCCATTTGCACCTTTTTAAAAACCCCAGGCTAGCTGAGACACTGTCCCAGTTTCCTGTTTAAATAGTGAAACAATGGCTATTGTTTCAGGAGTGTCAGTGTGATGTGTGTGTGTGTGTGTGTGTGTGTGTGTAGATACCTCATTCAGAAATATGTAATTCCAGATATTAAATAACAAGATTTGAGTAAGCCTGCCACAAACAATTGAAGTCTCCAAGAAGAAATGACTGAGTCAAGATATTTATGAACTCATAAATGGGATTATTTTGAAGTAATCCATTTCCATGAAGACTAAAAGGGAGCCACGCGTTTATCATTAGACTTGCAAGCTCTTAGCGCTGCATTCTTCACATACTGTGTAAATGAGCCCTAAAATGTGCTTGACTGGTATTCTCACCATTACATGTAGCGTCCAATGATCTGCAGCGGTCATGTGGGACTGGCTAATGACCCAGTGGGGAGAACACAATGAAATGCAATTTGTAGCATCTCATTACGCCTCTCATTCATTATTATTGCGCTGCTAATTCATACTTTATGGCAATTTCTTGCTCTGTTTTCAGATGAGGAGACATTAAAGACATGGTCCAGTGTTGTTGACAAGGTCTGTCTAACCACTGGCCTCAACCGCAGCAGCGATCAAGTGGTAGAGGGGAGGAATCCCTTGTGAGGGAGGAGTAATAATATAACTCATATGAACAGCCACATTAAAATCATTGAGTTTGGTCTTGTAAGGTCATGTATGAGGACATTGTAACTCCTTAACTCGTCTCCTAGTAATCCAAGACGGAGGGAAAGAAATAACATTAAGTACTTTTGGCGAAGTGCGCTGTGCTGAAATTCTAACATCTCGTCTCTCTCCACTCCCCTGTGATTGGTCTGTGAACGCTTTAAAACTCTGGAGATTATGGCAGGTTCAAAGTTCGGTTTTCCCACCCTGCCAAAGAAAGTAGATGTCAGGCCAAGAAGTGTGTGGCGAAATCCAAATCCCACACTCTGGTTCTTGATTCGCTAACTGTATGTGATAGATGTTACGTCCCGTATGGAAAATCTTGTAATATCAACAGTGATTCTTTTGGTTTCTGCTAAAATACAATATAGGATTTCCTCAGTAATGGTAACAGTAGTAGAGTGAGTAATAGAGACCTACGGAAAAAAACACTGCCTGTTGTTTTGTTTTTTGGGTGGGTTTTTTTTTTTCAATTCAGTATGAGATATGGTTACATCTCTCAGTGTTTATGTCCAAGCTGTAAATGCTAAGTGATATTGGCCAAAATCTTGGCAGGCAGCTACAATAGATGGGCCAAGTCATCCAGCAGCAGCAGTAACTACATGTGAATGTGTCGATGGGCCAGATAAAACACATATAAGCGTCGCCATTAGATGCTCTTCACCAGCCCAGGCATTTTGATTCAGCACTGTAACCTTTTATTTTCTTCTTGCTGAATGCCTCGGTCACAGCAATGGATATGCTATTTCTTAAAACAAATTCAATGACACTCTTGATTGTATCAAATGTCACTTGAACACAGAATTTATTCGATTTCTTAGTAGAATCTGAACGTGGTGCCACAGTCAAATGTGAAAACTTTGAAAGCAGACACAGTGGCTGACTTGCGGTCTGAACATGGAGAAATGAGTGAATGAATAAAGTGCTTTTCCTTATTGTGTAATATCCGATATCTCAAGCCAAATCTTCAGACAGAATATGGCTCTGCGAGTGCCTTTTGCTACAGACAGAACATGTTCTTGGCCCATATCTGAGAGGCAGCTCTCCTCTGAATGTTCTCTGCATGCTTCAAAGATATGAGATTAGACAGCTGCATGTCAGACTCATTGTCCTTCGTTAACAAGTCTAATTTGTGCCTCATTCTGTCTTCCAGCTCTTCCAAGATCTCAGACAATCATTCTGGCCCCCACTGGGGTTGGAAGAATCATCACGCTGGCATCCATATTTGCACCATCTGTGGTGGAGAGAGCTGTGTGGTTATGGATCAAATGCACACACACACACACACAGACATGTGCACACACTGACACACGCACATGCAAATATATACACGCACACAACTGGCAACATATACACTCAAACACATACACAGAAACACTCACCCATGTTTTTTTTTTCTCTCATGCACACACAGAAGTATGCAAACACGTAGATACAAATGCTCTTTTTTTCTCTCTCATGTACACATATGCATGCACACACACACACACACACACACACACACACACACACACACACACACACACACACACACGCATCCCAATGCTATAGTCGTGGTATAATCCCCATCCTCATCATATCCCAGAATCCCTCAACTAATTTGAACTCCAAACCACAACAAATGAGATGATACCATTTTCTGATGTAGCCTAAATGAGTGATTTGCTCTACCAAGTTCAACTTCTGATTGTGAAATAGGCCGTTGATATATCATGATAACTGCATTGCACACACACCTTGCTTTAGTAGTTCTTAACTCCTGGGTTTATACTGACCGTTGTAGGCATCTTATAGTTATAAGTATCACTTCTTACACCGCTCTGCTGCTGCACTGTCGCCAAACTCCCAAAAGGAAATGTTTAGAAAATCTTGCAGATCCATTAGTGGGGGGGGGGGACTTCTACAATGTCTCCCACTGTGCTTACTCTGATGAAACCACTGGCTCCATGTAATCAGTGGGAGTTGAAGAGGGATGGGTTGAGAGAGTCACTGTTGATTCCCTCCCCTCCCTCGCACTGCAGTAAAGGATGAGTCAGGATGAGTGAAATGGGCCATTTGTAGTTATGGGGCTGCATTAGTGGACATATTTGAATTTAACTGTAGGTATTCCAATAAAACAAGTGAAACGGATGACCACCGTTTGGATGGATGATCCCAGTCATTCGCCATTGGTCATTTTGATGCTTCCCCACTAGGCCACTGTCCACTTATTTGCGCAGTTTGCTTCCAAAAGAGATTAAGAGCCACAAATCTAACAGTGCATACTGAATGAGGGCATAATGCAGGAGCAGATTTAGCTGTGTTACAGCTATCTCTAGCTGGGCTCTGGAGGACTAGCTGGCATGGAACATGGTTAGTCTGCAGCTGCCTGGCTCTGTGTGTGTGTGTGTGTATGTGTCTGTGTGTGTTTGTCTGTGTGTGTGCGTGCGTGTGTGTGTGTGTGTGTGTGTGTGTGTGTGTACACTCTTTCATGTATGTGTGCATGTATGCGTGAGCTATGCTTTTAATTGTTGTTGGCTGAAATGACCCCATAAGAATGAAAATCCCAGAAAAGTAAACGCTTGTGAGGACTGTTTTTCTGGACACTGTGTGTGCCAGTATATATATATGTGTGTGTGTGTGTGTGTGTGTGTGTGTGCATGTGTGTGCCTGTTTGTCTTTGTGTGTCTGTGTGTGTCCCAGGCTGCTGGATATCAGTCTGTTCTCCTAGCAGGATGCTGACCATCACTGCCAGCCACTGTGAGTGAATCCCATCACATTTTTTTTGTACAGCACATCACCACAATAACAAACACAACACAGTACCAAACAATAGAATAGCACCATAAACCCACATCAAACCCACATCCAAACACAACCTGCTATGGCTAGAATTTGTAAAAGAGTCTCGGAAAGTGTCTGTAATACTGGCAGGCCTCATTCTTTCTCTCTGTATAAATAAATTTCTCTCTTTTTTTGCCTGGGAAAAAAGTGATTATTTTTCCCAAGAATGATGCTCTCCTGCAGTAGTCATTTTATCTATTCTCTGCCTCCTGGTACAGCCATCGACACACAACACAGTAGATAGATGGAGGTCTTTCAGATGAAAAGCTGAGGCAGGTATTACAGTAAAAGGGATTTTAAAGACATGGTCCACGTTCTTTTCTGTGTCTACTGAACAGAAAAGAACTCTACAGAAAATAACTCATTGGCACTACAAGTCAAAATTTTGGACACACCTGACTGAATGTACTGTTTTTCATTATCTTAAAGCCATTTTGATCTAAAAGCTTATGCTTATGCTTGAGATTTGTATTTTAGACAAATATAAATAGTGAAGTCGATGCCTATGTATGAATTTCTTTCCAAAGCCTTTGCCTTTCCATCAAAGCAAAGGGTGGCTACTTTAAAGTTTAGCTTTGATGTCTTTACTATTATTCTAAAATGTGAAAAATAGTAAAAAAAAATAAAGAAAAATGCGTGTGTCCAAACTTTTGACTGGTAGTGTAGATTTAATTGTTTGCAGCTTGACTGGTTTCAATAAGAGGCAGAGACATAAGCTGTTTTTATGTTTAACACAAGATACCAGATAATGCTTTAATGTGCCTATATTCATTTTGAGACCTGTACTAATCCGGCAATCTGCCACTGCATGTGAGCGCGTGTGTGTGTTTGTAAGCGTGTGCCTCTGTGCTGTCTATCTCTATCTGATAGTTGCCCACCCCAGAGGAAACAGTAACAAGTCAGCTGCCTGAATATTCGTCCGGGGACATGGTGTGTGCGGTGGGTGATAAAACTCGTCGGGAAACAAGAGGAGCCTGGGATACGGAGGGCACCACCATAGGCAGGAAGATCGCAATCACCGAGAACAAGCAGACGAGGCGTAGAGAGAAGGGCCTCTCGAGACAAGAGGCAGGGAAGAGTAGACCTGGGTTTTTTTTTTATATATAGGAGTAGCGGCAGACAAACTGTGAGCCGTGGCATAACTGTGGGCCAGGAGAGCGGGGTCGTGCCTCGGCTCTACTGCAGGAGTTTAGACGGGGAGATGAGAGGGGATATGAGATTGTGTAGCAGAGACGAGGCAAAGTCACACAAGTGGGAGTTTTAACATCACTTAGCAGCAGAGGTCCAAGAAGTTCAGACCTGGCAAAGGAAAGCAGAAAAGTACTTCAGAGGACTACAAGATAAAATAAAAGTGCCTCTTGACAATTTTTGTCCCTCTGTTGTTTTTGCGTAGATTTTTTCCTGCTATGGTCCAACATGGAGGAAGACTTATGCGATAGTCTTAACAGAGTTCTTTACAGATAGAATGTATCCCTTTTTCTGACCATCTTTATTTCTTCGCTAACATTTCAGTATATTGATGTATATCATTGTTTGCTGCTTTAACCTCTGATGTGGCTGTCTCGCTTCGATCTTACTCATGGGAGACAATAGGGAGATTAATTGCCATCGCCGAGACGTGGGAGTGGAGCGGTCTTCTGCCAGGATCAGGACGTGATGTCAGGCTTCACAGAGCTCGCCACCAATCGGAGCGGGGAGAGGGCAGAGGTTCGGGACAGGAGGAAATGTGGAGACATGAAGAGAAATTGGAGGGAAGAATGTAGGGAGAATAAGAGACAGACAGAGGTAGTGGGATCTAGCGACAGACGAGCTGAAAAAGGAAAGAGATGAGAGCAGAGACGGCACAGCAATGCTTAATAGAAAAATGAGACCTGAGTACGTCATCCGAAAGGCTCTGCTCAGCTATATTCACAACTTCATTCTGAGTCATCATAGTGTGACTATTTTCCTAATAAAATATGATTTATGTTCCCCTTTATATGCTGGAATGAGCATTTGTATTAGCATTCTAACCTTGCTGTCCTCTGTGCTCTGTGGGAGCAATCACAGCTCAATTAAACCCCAACCATGCAGATACAAATTGTCTCTAATAGCTGGCTACAAATGGAGACCGTCGGTTTAATAGGCAGCTATCACAACTTAAACCTAAAAGTTTTTTGAAGGTGTCATGTAAGCTGCAAAGGCAAATACTTACCATAAATCTGATACCATAAATCTTCTAATTAGCCTTAATATTTCAAAATATTTAGAGGCTGAAAAAGTTTAACATTTGAAAGGATATTAAAGATAGCAGATATTTTATTCTCTCTCTCTCTCTCTCTCCCTTGTATGTGTGTGTGTGTGGCTGTGTGTGTGCGTGTGTGTGTGTATGTGTGTGTGTGTGTATGTGTGTGTGTGTCTGTGTAATGGCTATGTGGTAATAAAAAAGTGCTATTTAGCCCTTTTAAGGATCATTGACTCGTTCCTGTCAGAGAACCCTTGTAAATGTTTAAATGTGTAAACGTTTTTTTCACAAGGTTCTCAGTACAAACCCCTTATACTGTGTGTTTTATCATAGAATCCACTGTACACAAAAAAATGAAAGCAAAAAGAAAAAAAATGGCATATGTGTATTCTAAAGAAATTTTTTGCAAGAATCCATTGTAATGACACATTTTGGATCACTATGATTTCACAGCTGCTCACCTCTGAATTTAAACCTATAGGACCTTGGGATCTAAGCAAATGATCCATTTAATAACTGAGCTCCACAAAATATATATTAGGAGTTGTCATGCTGATATATTACTACTTTGGCTTGTCGAATCCAGATGTTGAATTGATAGACCGACTCAAGGATTCCTGAGAGGTTTTGATGATTAGCCTTTATTTTAAGTTAATCTGGCAAATCTTTCAATCTGCAAGTACTACTCTTTAAAAATCTATCCATTATTTTAATAAATGAAATTGTCAAAAGTCTTGGTTTGGGGTTTAATGTAAAAAAGATTTGCACATTTTACTATTTTTTTCTCAGCTGATTTTTCTGCAACCTCTTAAAAAAAAAGTTCATTTTAGGACTGTTTTTATTTTTACCCCCATGATCCTTAATGTTACCCATAACCTAATGTAATGTTGCTGTCTTTCTCTCTCTGTCTTCCTCTCTCTCTCTTTTGTGTGTGTGTGTGTGTGTGTGTGTGTGTGTGTGTGTGTGTGCACCCCTGTGTCTATCTGTCTGAATTATGTTAGCATGTGATCGTGTGTTTGTGCCTGTCCATATGCTTGTGGTTATGACTTGTGTGTTTCCTAATGTTACTAAGGCTCTGCCAGGCGTTTGAATAAAATACTGTGCTGATGTGGCAACCCAGAGACTCAGGCTCACAGGAGGTAACCGCAGCATAGTTTCAGTCTACGACATGAAAAGAAATACAAGCTCGAGAACTATGTTGACGCAGAACATTATTCCAACTAAATCCATGCTCTCACCAAAATTCGCGTTGCAAAGCCTGTTCCTGATACACTAAACCAAACCAAAACACTTCTCATGGGTTCCTCGGCTTTAAATACACCTATCCCTCTGTCTCGCTTTGGAAGCCACTAAAGTTTGTGGCTGCCGGTGGTTATGTGGTAATACGCTGTATCCATTGGTTACCAGACAGGAGCCAGTGGGCAAATTCAGACCTTGGGCCCTCTCCTCCAGCCAGCAGTGCGTCATCTGTCCATCCTACACCATTTCCCCCTTCTCTTTATCTGACTCTCTCTCTCTCTCTCTCTCTCTTTCTCTCCCAGCTTGTTTTGTTCCGGTCTAGAGTAGCATTTGAGCATTTCAGCTGTCATTTAGACCACAGAAATATGACGTTTGGTGCTCTAATGATTTGCAGACCATAAGTGGAAATGCCCACCATGAATCATGAAAATGCATTTTCCCATTTCCATTATGGAGGGGACTACATGCTCACAGAGAGATTTACACCGTCATCTTTTCTCTCTCTCTCGCTCTCTCTTGCTTTCTGTCTTGCTTTCTCATATTCTACCTCTCTCTCTCTCTCTCTCTCTCCCTGTCTCTCTCTCTTTCTCTCTCTCTCTCTCTCGCTTTCTTCCTTGTGCTCTGTTGTCCTTCCCATGCGCTTTCTTGTCCAACTCCATTTGTATCCCTGATGTTTTGTATTTTATGTTTTCCGGTAAAAGCCAACCAAATTCCTGCCATGCACATGTCATGGACAGAAGTGAATATCTGAAACACCTTGATGACTATCCTTGAGTTTTCTATCTGATTAGTTTACAAAGCCATCTCAGAATCCTTACCCTTACTCCCTGAAGGATGTACATTATTGAATTAATGCAAGATTAGTGTGTGGGCTTAAAATTTGTGCAGCTGCATGCTTGACTGTAGTTATGCTAGACTATAGCAATTATGGCATCGCCGTTTGAAACACAAGACTTCAATCCTTGCAGCGTAACACAAGGTTTCCATTTCAGTGTGTTTAGTTGCCTTGGTACAACTTGAGGGCATTTACATGCTAATCAGCATCAAAAGCAAGATGGTTCTGCAACTTATTTAAGCGCACATCCCAGGTTGGAACACAGTGTCCTCCTGTTGTGCAGAATGTAAGAAAAGTGCTGCCATTTAGTTTGTGTTTTGGTTTCTGAGACTGAATTATTTTCACTGTAAAGATACATATAGTTGACCTTGTGCTTCCAATATCCAGGCATAAACCTTGAAGCACTCGCAACTGCTCCTACCGTCACAGCTCTCATAAATGTACAGCACTAATTGTAATTTTAGATCAGTTGCTGGGTTAGGAGTTGCCATTGATTTGACGGTACGTGCAGAATCATAATCTTGGAGGTTTATCCAGGGGGGAAAAACTACTGGCTCAACTCCTAAGCATTGCCTGTGGCATAGTAAATTCTACCAGGAGCCAGACACTACACAATGCATTCCAAATCATGATGTCTCTCCATGTTATTAATTTCACATTCATCTAATCAGGATCGTTCAAGGGAATTGCACATGTAAGAATTTATTACAGTACATTGCCTCATTCATGTACAAATGTATGTACACTCAGATACAATTCCAACTTTTTTTCTCTCTCACTCCTCTCTCTTGATCTGTCTCTCACTGGTTGTCTCTGTCTCTCTCCCTCTCTGGCTCTCGTTCAGAGTCTCTGTCTCTGTCTCTCACAGAGAGAATTGTTTAGGAAACAGAAATATCATGCACATCCAATCTGGAGGTAAGTGGAAGTGCTTCTGAGACAGCCAACCAGAGCGCCGAAGCCTGATTGGTCTCAAGTGGAACTGTCAGACAGAGTGCACCACCACAATGAGTGGTAACCTAGCAACCAATAACCAGTATTATTAATCTCAGAGATCATTTTGTGCCTCCAGGTTTCCTTGGGGTTACAAACAAGAGTTACATTTAAAATATAGTCGGAAACAAAATTAAGCGGATTCATGTCCTGCTGAGAAAATAAGACATCTAATGGATCTCATTGGGTCTCAGAGAAAACTGTGTTGGAAATATGTATGGTAATGGAAATATACATATAGATGCTTAGCATAGTATTTATTCAAGAGTGTATGTGTGTACCTACTGAATCAATATATAAATCTTCGGCCATCTATTATGCATGCATGTGTCTCATCTTTTTGCATGCTTTGTTAAAGAAAAATGTTGCTTCACACTCTGGGAAGCACAAAATCTAAATAATTTTACACAGTTCCTTCAGTTACCATCATCATCATCATCATCATGATCTCATCATCGTGTATGCTGTGCATGCAGACAAGAAGATTCTATCCCTCTTCCATACATTATACGCTTATGTGGATTATAATAATTGATGGTTAGGGAGTGTTTGCATTGTGAATTTCTCAAATGATGCCTTTCCAATTTAGTTGAAGAATAAAATGAAAGATGTTATGGCTGGAGCAACAATGAAGCCAAAGCATTGTTGTCTTTCTTCAAGAACTAAATTCATTTGTATTCATGAAGTTTTCAATGAGAGGAAAATATGATGAGGTACACAAGAACTGGAACAAACAGGATAAATCAAAAGAGGCTTGTTTCATTATTTAACAGGAGATTCTAATTAGTTAAGTTTGGAGCAAAGCTGGAATTGGTGATAAGTTTTTAATTACTGAAAGAAAAAAAGAGGGAAATGAGGGAAAACTAGTTTGCAAAAAACCCCAAATCCGCACATGCACAGAGTCATCCAAACACAAAAGTGGAAATTAACATTGAGTTTCCTTGTTGTTTTCTCCCTGGTTCAGGTGATACTCTTCATAAAATATTTCCTTATGCATTGCACAGTGTCATCATTACATGAAGAGTTTCACTCCAAAATGAGATAGCCATGTAAAAAAAAGTGAAACCGTCTCTTCCAAATGATAGATGGCACCAAATTAAATTAGAATATACAGTAGTGCTTTAAAAATGATAGTAGGTAATTTAAATCCTCGGATGGCAAAATGATAAACACTTTTACAGAGTGAATCCTCAATTTTAGAGATACTGAATGATGAACTGCAGTTATTTTTTATTTATTTTTTTTCAAAATGCATATATTGCATTTTGGAAATGAATCCTTCCTATGCTACTGCTTGTCTCAGCATGCCTCTGTGAAATGTCAAATGCGTTCTTTCCTTAGACAACAAAAAAAAGCAGCATACTTGCTGTGAAAAGATCACAAAATTTTGAAACCATATACTATAAGACTGTATTTTCTCACCTCATTGCTCGACTCGCTGAGCACCTGAAAGAGAATTCTCTCGCCACTGAACTTTGAGCCGAGCATTCCATGTTCCTCTTGGGTCAGAGTGAACCTTTGACTAGCTGGCCTCCATCCTCTCTGCCAGGAAATGACCACAGTTCAAGTGGAAGTGCTTAACAGCTGGTAGCTGCGATCCATAAACAGAAGATGGAGGCCCTGATTGAAGCAGCCCACTGTGCAACGTCAGGCTAAAGTTTCAGCCTTCTGCCTCAGACTGTAAATCACGCAGCACAGGGAAACA
Organism: Centroberyx affinis; assembly: GCF_046629955.1. NCBI lineage: Eukaryota > Metazoa > Chordata > Actinopteri > Beryciformes > Berycidae > Centroberyx > Centroberyx affinis. Next base: position 210,950 of record NW_027280727.1, read on the forward strand.
GAAGCCAGATGGTTATTCACCTACAGTACCAAATGTGTGTGTGCAAATGTGTGTGTGGTGGGTGTTGTGTGCATGTGTGTGCGTGTATACTGTATGTGCACACTGTAGGTCTACGTGTGTTTGTTTGCATGTGTGAGTGTGTGTGTGTGTACTTGTACGCACAAGTCTGTGTTTGCAGTCGTAGCAACACATCGATAAGAAACAAGCCAACATATTAACCAAGAGCCAAAATGCAAGCTTAGCTGACCATGACACAAACAGAATACTGATTGTGGAATTTTACTGGTAATGCTAAATTCACCAAAAGTATCATGCAATCTAATCCAAAAATATGAAATGAACAATACAGTCCTTGGCAACATTTAAGACATTTTGATTAAAAGCAAAACTGGACTGAGAACATGACTTTTCCATTAGAGAGAGAGAGAGAGAGAGAGAGAGAGAGAGAGAAGCAGCGGTCTTCCTCCTCAGCTCAGCTTTGTTCCAGTCAGCGGAGTTCAAGAATCTCGGCCGATAAACTGTTCCTTAAAGTTAAGGGTCTCCTGCTGAGGCCACTGAGGATTTTCAACTGAGATGCTTTGGTTGTCTGCGGTGAAATGTAGAATGGGGAATTCTACATCGCTTACTACTCCTTAAACGTACGTTAAATTCTTTAAACGGAATATTAAACGTACTTCAGTAAGATAATTTCAGAGAAAATCATACATACTGACTGAAGAGCCATTGTAAATACAAATCAGTGCTTGTATGAATGTATAGTCCTCTCTTTGTTCCTCAAGAGGAATAAATTCAAATGGCATCACATTGTGTCCCTAAGCTATCACCAGATCCACACACACACACACACACACACACACACACACACACACACACACATAAAGAGGCTTGAATTCCTGTGTCACTTATATTAGCATTTAACTCCACAATATCCCTCCATCATTATATATAAAAGCACAAAGTGTCCACTTCTCACTAGGTTGTTCTGCTATTTCTTTATAGACTAAAATTAGAGATAATAAACAGTAATAAGAGTAAAATAAGAGAAAATGAGCTTTCTTTTACTTTCTTTCTCTGCTTTTACTGATGGAGAAAGAGATGGCATTCTGTCAAATTCACAGACAAGTACACGCTGAAACCACCGAGGTTGCGTTGTTGTGTTCGTGTCTGGAAACCTTCTGAAGTCTGTTCAGCTAGTTTCAACTTTTTTGACGGACTGGGTTGTGATATTTTCACACATTTGCACTCAGTCAATCTATGTAATCTGTCAATGTATTGGTTTCACTGAAATACACGGGATATTTTCCATTCATGTATTATATGCATGGGGTTAAAGGATTTTTTTTTCTTTGAAACCAAGAAACTTTTTTCAATGCAAGCCATTCGTGACGCAGGTCTTCCACACTGTGTTCAAACATTCTGTGGAAAACTGCACCCAATACTCTAAAATCCCATTAAGATGTATTGGAGGGACTTGGTGCAGTGTAACACAGCAAGAAAGCGTAAGATTAATTTTACAAAGATAAAACCCAGACAGAAAAGTAACATTGACTCAGTGTTGAAATAAAGCATTGATTCAACATCAGCTTTGCAACCTGGAATAATGTTGATCCAACATGAATGTGCAATGTTATTTCAATCAGTCTTATTCAATCATTGATTTAACATCAAATAATAAATAAAACCCTGCTTTATTTACAGCATGATTCTACAACTCAGGAAAATAAAATGTCAATGTCAACACATGTTGGTATATTGTGATTATTACTTTCTAAATTTCCCAATTCTCACTAAATTCCCAATATTTTTTTTTTATGTATTGTGTCATTGTTAATAAAATTATATTTTAATCAATGTCCGGTTGAAAAGGGTTTTATTTATTTTCCTGGTGACTTGTAAGCTGAAAATCATATCAATTGCAGCCCCACTTAGTTTCAAATTGAAAGGAGCTGAGGAACTGTAACCTAAAGATGAACTATTAATGTTATGAAATATTGAGCAATTCTCCGTGAGTAATGAGGGTGAATATTTTTATAAAGTCGATTTTTCTGATATTGGAATTTTACACTTTCACATGAATTTAATTTGAGGAGAGGCAATTTGAATATGTGCAAAATGTCAATGGGGTGAATACTTTCTACAGTCACTGTGCATTTGCAGGTGCATATGAGCATACATTTACACACATATAAACTCATTACCAGCCACAATATTGCTTCCATTGATACCCGAGTTTTGACAAATGTTGTGCTGTTCACCCGGCTCTAACAGGCCTTTTATTTGAATGCTAATTGGTTGAGACAGCCACTGTATTGGCCATTCAGCAGAATGCCGTCCTGTCCTGCATTATGGGGTGTGAAGGGAAGAGATGAATATTGAAGGGGAGAGGCAAAGATAATGCCGGTGATTGAGGTTGGCTAAAAGCTGACAGGACAACCCAATGGAGGGGAAACGGACAACTGACAAGCCTCCCGCCACCTGAGCAGAGAGAGGGGTATGGATACAGAGGCAAGATCGATCACCATTAGTCAAAAAAAAGATCAATAGGGAGAAAGACTGTTAAGTGGCTGGAGAAGAAAACTTCCTTCAGAGCCCCAGCCGCAGCTATTCTGGAGGTTTAATCACACCCTGTTCAATTACTTGCAGCTGAGTGTCCTTTATCATGGCAAAGATTTCTATTAGCTTTATGGTAATAGAGAAATCTATTTAAAATAGTGACAGTAAAATTATTGTGTGTGTCTAAGGAGAGGGAGGGGTGTCACTCCTCATATCTAGACATATGCTAACTGAAAAGTACATACCTTGCATACATGCCTGCTCTGTTTCCCTCCTCGCCGCCTCCTTTCTTCATGGTGTTTCTGCAGCAGCTGTGTTGAGGTGTGGAGGTGGTTTCTCTGTTTTCTCCCAAAGCTGTGAGAACTCACAGACAGTAAACCTGCAGTCCACTTCTACTGCAGCTCCAGCTATAAATGCATTTTTTACACACTTCCACAGAGCTTTGAGCCTTTGTCTGGAAGCCTCAGGCTGGCGTGAATTTGCCCGCAGGCTATCTCTTTATCTCTTATCTCTCTCTCTCTCTCTCTTTCTGTCCCTTTGACTACCTCCGTTTCTCTCTCTCTCGCTCTCTCTCTCTCTCCCTCTCTCTCTCTCTCTCTCTCTCTCCTTCTCTCTCTCTCTCTCCCTCTGGCCATTCTATGCCTCTCTGCAGAGACCGTCAAGGCAATCTGCTTCAGTGACACTTTTACAGGATGTCCAGGACTGAACTATGACCCAGGACCCAGGCTTGCCCAAAACTGTCACATGATTTAAAGTGGCAAATAAATTAGCTGCAAATTACCTGTCAGACACCTGCTGGTGGAGATGCTGAGTGTCTCCTCTCACCACCGAACAGCTGCTAAAAGAGACGTGACAGGGTGTTGCTATCTGACCAGAAATCACTATTTGATGCCCCCTGTCTTTATCTCCACCCACAGATCTCTGTCAATATTATTAGAGATCATCTCTGGTCGGAAATGACGCATATTGCAAGTGACACATAAGCTGTCACAGGCGCTTGTTCTCTGTGGGACAAATAAGTCTAACGTTGGGCTGAATTAATCAGTCCTGACAAGAGGAGAACTCCCTTGGCTGTTTCCAGTCACGACGCATTGTTTGTCTCACCTCCTAATTGCTCTTGCTTGTATAATTAGCTAATTGCGGTCCATTCTGATTTTAGAATTGATTGTTTAATTGAGTGAAATGAGAGTGGTGTTGCTGGCACATATGGCAGAGGTGCATGCGGATGATGTGGCACAACGGGACCCATGATCTGAAATGAGTAATGGAGTCAAAAAGTATTTAGATGTAACCGTTACATAATCCTTTTAGGACACCATCAACAGTCATTACCACTGATGAGATTTGTAGCCCGGGGCAATTCAGAAAAAAAAACCTCTGACATCCATGCTAATATCTCACAGCAAAGAAAATGTTGCACTGCTGTTTAGTATGGCAGGCATTTTTCTGAAGACATATTATCATAGGTTCCAATCTCTCAATGTGAGTGCATTACTTGCAATTTAGTGAGAATTTAGGCCTTTGTAATATTTAGCATTCATATCCAGATGTAACTCCCAAGTAAAATATTTTTGCTATCTTTGTGTTTATGATGTGAGTAAAGATAACCAAACACTCATATGGTACTTTGAGATTCTACCAAGTCTCTTTATTGAGTTCTGCCTGGGTGGCTCTGGAAGAAGCCTGCTGACTTTACACTGTTTGCAATAGATACCACCTGTTTGGGGAAAACACATTAAAGCTCAAAATGAAAGGTAATATCCAATGACCTTTTCTATGGGACCTATCTACATTATTCAAGCTGAGCACAGACCAGATTTGATGTGGAATCGGCTAAACGATGCAGCCGAGTCATGTTTTATTCATCCAGCAGCTTCATGAGTTGCAACCTCCCAAAGACAAATGTTGGAAGTTTTTCAGAGAAAAACTGAAATAAAACTGTAGTTTAAAATAAAGTAGTAATAGTATAAATTTGTAAATAAAAGTGGTACTGTCATTAATGACACATTTAGCATTTTGTAGGCTCATTTCCCTGTAAAATAGCCCATTATGACAGTGGTGAATAAAGAGCAATCTTCTCTAAGACTAATCTATGTTTATTCAAGCAGAAATGAATGATGGAGATGAATAAAAAAAGTAGTAGCAGTAATTGTCAAAAATAGAGACTCACCAGAAACAAGCCTGTGACTTAATTTTTGGTCCTAACTATGTTTTAAGGAATGTGGACTCTGTGTGTTTGCAGGATTGGAACAATTACCTTCAAAATTGATTACAGATGACTGATTAGGTGTTTGTAATTGCACTCAGCAATTTGTTTACAGTATGTTTCCAAAGTAATTGCTGCATAATTTTAGTCATTTTTAATTATTTAGTCATTTTAACAAAATAATTCATCATTCAATAGCCCATAACTTATAGGTGTACCTGGAAACAGGAGATATATTTAATAATACAGTAAGTATTAATAATGTATATAAAAATGTATACCTACTTTTGAAACACCCGGTATTCCCTTGGAATACTTAAACACAGTAAAGTATTTTTACTGTTTTACTTTGCCTCCAAACTACATAGAACATGCAGTTACTGTAAATGAACAATTTAATCCAATTTACAGATTAATTTGAATTAGTTATCATAATTAGTTATTATCATTATCTATAACCACTATCCACTATTATATCACAAGATACTACATTATGTTTTTGTTAATAATCTACAAATCTAAGAGCCAGGAGCGCAAACCTGTATTTCAGTAATCCAACAAAGAATTACCTTTTTTTCAAAATGTACCTCTAATGTGATGAGTGAGTGGTTGTGCCATCATCAGTTTTGACAGAGGTGAGTGTGTTGAAGCTGCAGGTGTTTGCATCTGTTGTCTAACCTGAGATACCAGCAGCGCTCACCATATGAACAGCTGACCTCTGATCTCCTCGTCTCTCACCACTACACTCACTGTGCTGATGTACAAAACACTTGGTGTGTATGTGTGTGTGTGTGTGTGTGTGTGTGTGCATGTGTGCGTGCGTGCATGTGTGTGTGTGTGTGTAATTTCTGGATATCTTAAGAGAAAGGCAATCTTAAATGAAAAATCTAATTCTTTATAAATTATTCCATGCCCATCATGATGAAGTCACATTTGAAGGAATTATCCAGTACTTCAGTGGTTTCTATTGTCCTTAAAATAGATGTCTTTTGACAAAGATAAACACACTGAGCAACCTTGATAAACACATTGAGGAAAACAACTTGATTGTTTGTATTACTCGTATTACAAAATCTATTTGGTATTCATCACTTAATTATTTAGCTGTTGAGAGTTGTTAAACAAATTGCGAGCCTCTGGACACACTGTTGTTTCTGAAGCTTTAAAAACACAACAAATCAATAGTTCAAAGAGAGAAAGATGTCAAACTATAAAGCTATGTCTTTGAAGTCACAATAACTAAACAGAGTGAATCACAGTTTCTTGTGATAGTTTGAGCTCTTTCCTTCACAGTGTTAGAGGCAAACAAAAGGAGAGACAGGCTGTAGACACGAGCCTTGACAAAACAGCTGGTTTCTAAACGTGCTTTTTCTTTTATTCAAATGTGATGATTATGCGCAGACAAGTTTCATACTCCTCTTTCACTGAATTAAAGCTAAATATGACAATAGATTATAGCCTATAATTTATTGATTCTGAAATCTAAAATGTCCCAGAAGCTTTGATTTCATGCGCCTTCATTAGTTTTTACCATCTACAAATTATGGGGACTTACCTAATGCAAACTCTGCTCATGATCATATTACAAAGTGTCCAGTGGCCTAATTTGAAATATGCCATGTGACAGACAACAGACACTGTCTGTTATCTCCATCAGTGAGTCAGTCGGAGTAATTGATATGCATTCTACTGTGGCATGCTTATTGTTCTATGTAAAACCCCCTGCGGGCCTGCAGGGTCGCTGTCTGCTCCATGTCATCCCCAGCTATGAAGGCAGTCGGTAGAACGTCTAATGATTTTCATTAAACATTGCCTGGTTCTGTGCTTCTTTAAGCCAGTCTCCGCGGGGCCAGGCAGTGTAACTTTATTAGTGCAGCTTTCCCTGTGTCCCTCCTGTCAGTCACTTGCTATGACCCATCCATCATCCTGTGTATAATTACTCTGTACAGCTACCTCTCCGCCTGTCACTGGAACTTTCACAGCCTGTGTTTAGGAGAAGGGCGAGCCCCACACATGTCTATTCTCAGAGTGTCTGCTGAAGTGATTAGCGCTAGAGTCATGCAGGCCGACCTCATCAGTGACAAAATGAAGACATTCGAGAGACGTTGAGGTATATTGGCTCCCAGCTGAGTGGATGAAATCAGGAGTTTCCTCTTTTTTGCTTCTTTTCTCCTCTTTGCCTGAGCAAAGTTGCTGTATTTTTACACCAAGGTTTACTGACACAAGTGGTTAAATAGACACAGGCTGCAAAATGATTCTGTTACATAAGATTTTGCAACTTTTTAACTTTTTTCCAATTTCTTTTGTTATTTCGGTGTGTGTCATTCAATACTGTGTATGGTATCAAAATCGTCATTAGTGAAACAGAGAAAAAAGTGAGGGATTGATACATATATCAATAGAGAGAGAGAGAGAGAGAGAGAGAGAGAGAAAGAAAGAGAGAGAGAGAGAGAGAGAGAGAGAGAGAGAGGGAGAGAGTGTTTTGGCTGAGCGGCTGTCTCACATGAAGAGCGGCATGCTGTGACCATATGCTGATCCAGGTGGACTTGGTATCCAGGCAACTGTATCAAAGCAGCGGGGGCAGTTGCGACTGAATCCAGAGGACTTTTCAAACGAAGGAGTCAGGGAGAACAATGCAGCTCTCGTCTGTCGGCAGGTAAGATCACCTGTTCTCGCTGAGCGGGACTCTCTGTCTGACGACTCCACAGGGAGCTCATTCAGACTCCATCCTGCCTCAGGAAGACACCAGCGCAAGGTGCCTGCAGGAAAACACTGGCATATTTGTTTAATTTTGATATTCGGCAACAAGGTAGTGTCAGCACATTCAAAATACCGGCCAGGTGCTCCATACAAATGATGAGAAAGTGGAATAGAAAAAAAAGACACGCACACACTGGATTGATGTTCCCTTAGTGGTTTAATCAGCGTTCCTACATCAGCTGGTCTTTGTCAGGCATACAAAGTTAATGCACATGCCTAAAAGAGACCAGTTAAAGTCGATATGTTGCTGATTAAACCACCAAGGCAGCATCAATCCAATCTGCAAGGATCTTTTGCATGAATTTGATATACAACCTGATCTGGTCGCCTTCTGTTTTTGCTCTCCGATCTGTGCAATTGAACCGGTCCACAAAAGATCACAAACAAGTAAAAAGGCATACACAAATACATCTTTTTTCTTTTTTAGTAATGCTTGGCCTGTAGATGTCGAGGTCAGCCTGAGTCATCTCATACAGGGCTCCTGTATGTTGCAGGGGCATAGCAGCAGGGAAACGATCCCAAGGTCAGAGAGACACATGGGAACCTTCCTGTAACCAACCATACTGCTGCCTCCAACCACCTGCCTCTCACTGGCACTGAGCGCCATTACTGTACATACTGTATATTCCCCTGTTTTACCTTTCACAGGTTGGGGAATTTATTTCTCATACACAAAATGTCCATCTTAACAAGTCATTTAGTCTCATATTCAGTCTCAAAATCGTATTATCCTAAAACAAGTGAACATTTGTGGCATTGGGGTGAGATAGTACATGTTTCCAATGCAGTTTTACATTTTTTTTTAGTGTTGCTATGATGAAACGAGAGGCTGAGTACGGCAGAGTAAGGCAGACCACTCTACTAGTATCAAGAAAATGACACTCAAAACAAGCTGATTTGTATTAAAACAAATGAAATTATCTCACCCAATTGGCAATTTCTTTTCATTTGAAGAAAAACACAATTTTTAGCCTTGTTAGGATGGATATTTTGCAGCGTATTGCTAACATTACATGCTCAATATGGAGCACATTTACAGCATTAATAAATTCAGGATGGTAACGCTTTCAGTTCACTAGTGTGCAGTAGTTCAGCTGTCTTTGTCATTGTACATTTGGCATACGTGGGTTACATTTTCAAATTATGCTACAAAAGTTGTACTTACCAAAACCTTTACTTCCATCATTTCATACATTATCCATGTTGTATTTCAGCAAAGACATTTCAACATTTACCTGTTTTTGTTTTTGTTTGTTTTTTTACCATTGGGTTTTTGAAACTCAATTGGAGCACACTTGCTGTTGCAGGCTTACCTTTTAACACTAGATTACAAAATGTTCCTAAGTTATTTTCAAATTAATTGTGTGGCCAGGCTTCATAACTGTGTCATCACATTCAACATTACTAATGTTCTTGCACAAGATGTACATGTTAATGTATGTCTCCACTACCATGCTACCTCAGTGTGGATTGGTTTCCCAGAAGTTGTGTAGTGACCTTCCCAGCAAATGGAATTTATTTGTCAGTAGTGTTGTGCTTTGTGTATTTACTGCTCTTGATGAAATGGCATATTCATAGTGAAACAGAATTGGTCCTCCAAAGGAAAAAGGCTGTTAGCAGAAGATGGAGGGAATAAATGGGCCTAATTGTGCTGATGAGGGAAACAAAAAACCCCAACAAGCACCATTTTAGTGGCAAATTGCTACTTTGTCAGCCAGTTGTTTCAGAGAACCAATTTTCCATAAAGACACAAAAAGCAATTTGCCCAACTGTAAGGAATATGCTGAATGCTAAGCATACCTGAGTCAACCAGTATCCTGTATATATTCAGCAAAACACTATCAGCAAGCTCATTAAATGCTTTATATAATAATCATATTAGTATGGCTCATTTTATTTAACTAAATCCATCTGACTCTATCGCAGGCAGCTCACTTGTTAATGTCGTGTCTAAACTAGAGAATGAAGGATCGACATTGAAAATTTTGGAGCATTTTTGGGCCTTCTGGAATGCAGCCCAGACAGAAGCAGTGCCAAGTTTTGAGCATTATAGCTCTCAGACAAGGAAAGCCAAACCCAAAACTCTGCCATGGGCCTCCATACATGCATAAAACGCAGCCATTCCACAGAGATTTAGTAAGTATGTTGGGGAAATATAAAATGGTAATTAAAGAGTATACTTGATCTTTGAGTTTGCTTGGTAATGGCTTATCATACTCAGCCAAATAACAAATTACACAAATGTGCTGTTTATAACAGTACTGTATCTAGGAAGGGCTTAAAGTGAAACTGTCGTAATGTTAATTTCTAAAATCAACATTTACTAGATATATACCAAATACAAGGATCTGCAGCCGGATACAAACACCCTATTCTTCTGAAAAATGCAAAAGAAAAAAAAAGAAATACCAAACTTTCACTGCCACTATATGGTTTCAATCCTTTTGCTCTAAACTGTAAAATAAACACTAAATCAGTGTAAAAGCTGCAGACCAAGTGATGGTGAATGTTCCCTGACACTTTCTCAATACAGTGAGGCTGGAGTCCTGAGCTGCAATCTGTCTCTAATCTTCCACAGTCAGGGCCTGGCTAATAGAGAGGAAAGGAAGTCGGTGTAGGCAGCTGTGTTGGCCATCGAGCCTCACACACTAACACCCCGACTCCGCTGCTCTTTTGCATGGAACGTACTTCAGATGAAATGGACAAAGATCAAAATGCGGATGGTGCACAGTGCTGGGCCTGCGGATAATGAGCCACAGGTGGAGCTTGAATTCCCCCTGTGCTGCGGCCCACAGCTCCAGATGACGCTGAGTGCTTTCGCAGGCAGCTAGCTAGAGCCCTCTCTGATTTTAGAATACTTTTCCATTTCAATTGAGCTGCCGCTGCTGCTGTTGACATTGCCACTAAACATCTCAAGATGCAAAAACATCTCTGTGCGTGTCGGATACTTGAACTTGACTCTACAACAATGGAAGGTCTGTTGTAGGTGCTGGGTATTTAAAAAAAAAAGACTTCAACCTTTTTTTAATCTTTGCTCATTAGCATTAGGTTGCTTTGCTGTGAGTGGATACATAGTAATCAGTGCAGCACAGGTATGGAATAAGGGAGTGAGTTCACCTTGTCTGATGAGGGAGTGTGGACATGTGTGTCATGTTGGATGTGGTTAGATGTTAATTTGTGAGAGATGAAAGAGGCTGACACCTTTAGCTTCAAAGGTCCCAAGGGTGAATTCCTCTGTGTTCTTGCAGGGTCACTATGTTCCTGACAGAGTGCTGGGAAACCTGAGAGAAGTGTGGAGGAGGAGAAGACGGAGCTGAGGACAGCAGACAGACATAACCAGACCATACAAGAAAGCACTGACCACAGGCTATGGGCGCTTGAACCCTGTGGTAATCTTGGGAAATGAGGTTGCCATTCCTCTCAATTTTCCCTTCAACAAAAACCACAACTCATATGGTTGAGATTGATCCCAGATCAAAGAGAATAGCCAATTAGACACAGTCACCCATTTCATTTCTGATCTCCCTCAGATCGCTTAAAAATGTTGTAGAGGAAACACTAAATACTTAGGTGACATCTGTAGGTGCAATTTCCCAGTGTTACGCATAACACACTCATCTACTATATAAAAATATGGGTTCGGCTGAGATTTCATTTGAGATTTTAACGGATAGTATTGTCATAACTAGGCATCGCATTGTATTTTACTGGTCTGTAGCATTTCACTCTGGTTAGCCCCGTAGGACACCCAAGAACTTTGAACTCTCGTAGACCTCCGGTGTGTATATGTTGGTTCATGACAGGGAAACCCTATATGGGTGTGTTGCAGTACATCGATACACTCAGAGGGTAGCCGGGTTCAGTTCACAGTGCGCTAAGGTAAAGAAGTCACCATTAAGGAGATAATGGATAAGGCACACTGTCAATCTAGCACCCCCTCCTTTTTTTTTTACTCCCCCCCCCCGCCCCCCCCCCACACACACACACACACACACACACCCACCCACCCACCCACACACCTCTATATGAATCAGCTCATCAGATCATTCCAGAAGCTTTGAAATAAATTACCATGAACAAATTCATATAAACTGATGTGGAACTGAAGAGAACTTGCCAGCTGATACAGGTGAAATAATTGCATTGTCATACAGGTTTGTCTCAAATGATATGAATTGGAACTTCTTATATATTTTTTTTTTTTAACTCTAACTCTATTATGTTGGGATCTCTTTATTCAGTGGAAAGTTTCACATTTAAGTCATCTCACTTATGTGACTGGCAAACAGAGCAATAAACATGGATTATGGGGTTGTCCCCCTAAAACATTCCTTGTCACCACAAGCATGAAGCATACTTAGGATATCAAAAACTGAAATTAGAGGCGTCTTTCTTGGAGCTCTGGGGAAACTAATACAGATATATATAAACCACATGACGTATGTATTCATTTAGGGTTAGATGCTGGATGAAATTACCATGCGAACGGAATAGGCTGGATCTTGTTATTGCCGGAACTGAGGACTAACTGTGATTCATTATACGCGACTTATGTGAAATGAAAAATTCAAAACAGCTCCACACATCCTTTATGGAAGCAGATAGTTCATTTTTGTTATTGACTGCAATGCAACTGTGATCAGATCAACACGCTACAGTATGTCGTAATCTGAAACTATGACATTTAAGTTTATTTTCTTTGATTCTCTACCAGAGTAAGCAGTGTTGCCACAGTGTTCCCCCCCTGCTGTATAGTACTGAAAGATTTAAGGCAAATTCCCCTTCTCTCAAGCTAAGTGAATGGCTTTTGTCGTACTCTTAAGAAGATTTTGATATACTGCATTGCTACTGATGATATCCCCACAGAGGACAATGCTGTGCTGACATGCTCACTGGGCCAGAAACAAACTGACAGACTATGCCAAGTATTCAGTTTCTAACATCAGAGCACATATCTCACAATACAAGTTTCCCCTCATCTTCGTTTCGCCACTACCACTCTTTACTCGTCCTCTGTTTTTTCCCTCTCTTGTCTTGAGGAAAAGGGCTCTTGTAACCCAACAGAGAGACACTGATCCCTGAGCACAGCATCTGCTGACAAGCCAGCCTCCCATTCAGCCTTGGCTGGAAGCATGGGCCGCCGAGAAACCCGATCCAGCTTGGCAGGGTCTCAACAATCGCTTCCTGCCCCATCCGGGCCCACACAGCTAAGTACTCTTAATTAAAGAGGTTAACTTGTCTAAGATGTGACCGAGGAAAAAAGAAAAACATTGAACAATCACATCACTGTTTCCTCTTCTCCAACAAAAGAGGTTTCCTCCCTGACATGGTATGATGTGGGCTCTGATACTTAAACAATTACATTAAAGGGCTGAAACGGGTAGAGGATCCTCTTTAAATGGCTCTTAATAAGAGCCGACCACCCCACTTGGTCCAGATGGATGGGGGAGAAGAGGCAAGGAGATGAGAGGAGAGGCGAATTCTTGATGTGCACTTGGACAGCTTCTCGCTCTCCCTGGTGCTCTGGGAGCCCAGAGAAACTGTAACTGGAGAGAAGCAATTTTATTATTCTTTTTGGTCAGTTGTCAGCATACATATTAATGAAGAGTTAGGTCATTGCCAGAGACATCTGCATTGGCCTGTGGGGCTGCCTGCTAAACGCCAGAGAAATTAGAAATGTAAATTTATACCCAGAGATACAATATGAGAGATTCTTCTCTGTTGTTTTAGGCTTCAGAGTTGTATGAGCTTCCATTCTCTGGAGGCAGCCCTGCGGAACAGCCTATTCATTGCAGATCGACCAGATTGCAAATGACAGACCGTGTACAACAGGCCTGTTGTGTCTCTACAGCAAAACATGCAAAGCTCATTTGATTCAGCAGCTCTGCTTCCCTACTATCCATGTTACGGTCAATGTACACAATAGTAAAAAATCCATTAGTGTCTGGGTTGAAATCCAGGACATATAGAAAATAATGTAGACAAAAAAATCCTGAATATGCACATATGTATGCATTTCCTATGCTACTATACGCTAATAATATTAGCAAGACAGTTTGTTTTGTAGAAAAAATTGGTAACATGTTACAATAAGGGTCACTAAGTTAACTAATGTGTCTGGTAATCATTTACTAATGGTGTTCATGTTAACTAAGGTATTAATTTATACATTATTTAATAGTCATCTTTATAAACTATTAAATAATGTATAAATTAATACCTTAGTTAACATGAACACCATTAGTAAATTACACATTAGTTAACTGTTAATTAAGGGTTAGTTAATGCTTATTAAGCATTAACTAACCCTTATTAAGCATTAACTAGCCCTTAACTTAGTGACCCTTATTGTAAAGTGTTACCAAAAAATTACCCCAAAACTTACCCAAACATTTTATTGTATACTTTTACTGTAAACTGTAGGTGAATATTTATGTGCAGTGAGTGTGTGAATGCTGACCCTTTCTGATTGCTGTGACTCATAATAAATTCTACTTAACATGTTGAATGTGTTGGTTTCATATGTTTATATAACCTCCATTTGCTATGTTATTGTTTACATTCTATTTTCCCCTGCTGTATCCCATTTCCCCACAGGAATCATTAAAGTTTGATATTTCCTATCTTGCAAGCTTCTCCATAATTGTATCAGACATCAATTGTGAACCTTCAGATCTAATCCCTTGAAGTTGGTCTTGTTTCTTTAAGCAATTGCATAACAAACCGCAAGCATATACAATATGATGGAGACAAACCTCCTCTAAGTGTGTATTGAGAGCTTTCCTATAAACTCCAAGCAGCCCCTCATCAATAAAAATGATGCTGCTTCTCATTTGTGTTAGGTATTGATCAGCCACAGCTAGTGTATATACTTTAATGGAGTCTCTATGGATTCAGACACACACTACAGCAGGTCCGGCCGTCAAGTCTAACATATCAGATTTACCAGACAAATTTTCATTAGTGCCGTCAAAACACATCTGGCTGTGGAGTGGGTCCTGAGGGGGCAAGGGGCACTCTGCTGTGTTATCATTAGCTGTCAGGACACGGCCCATCTCTGGCGTCCCACGTCAAGACAGGGGCCAAAACTTCTAGAACAAAAACAGCTGTGAATAATTCCCATTTCCATTCTGGGCTTGACTTTCATCCGGCAGAAAAAAATAATTATTATTATACATGTAATTCATCTTAAGGTACACTCAAGAGGCTCCTGAGCTAGGGCAAACCATTTTTGAAATGAAGTTGAATTTCTTGGTGTGATGCCAGGGTAGAGTGCCATGCTGTTCTGCTGCTGTTGTTGTTCTCCTTCCTCTTCCTTCCTGCTTTTACCCTGCTGGGATCAATGTCCAGAAGAGATGGTAATCACCACGACAACATGCGGCAGCACAGCTCATTAGTGTACATGCATAGTTCACCCCAGGATTCCTGTCTGCATTTTAACGGAAGCACATTAGTCTTAGCCACTGTGTGATAAAGCGCTATCATTGATCCAGCACTTGCCCTGTGGGGTGAGGGAGGCTAGACTGTAGCTTGATGCAAAGGTCCCCGGCTGCTCCAACAACTGACCGCCCCTCCCTGCCCCCTGTGCCCCATCCCCCATCCTCTGTCAGTCCCTTTTTCTCTCCAGTCCTGCAGTGCAGTCACATAATAAGCTATGATTGCCGCTCAATCTTTGTCTCTTTCAGAGACAGCCCATTTGAGACGCCTAGACCCTGAATTGAGTCTGCATGTAAAAACTCATTACTGGTGGGTGATGGATGAAGCCTTTTTTTCATAGTCCACAGCTGTAATAAACAATCAATGAGGAAGCATGTGCAGCACAAATCATCCTGTACACTGCCTCTCTGGCATCAATATCCTGTATGAAGGGTCTTGTTTTCCAGTCTCAGGGTCAATACTAATAGAGCAGTGCATGGATTGGAGATCCTCCATAGTGTAGGATCCATACCAGAGAGGTGTGTTGGTGTTTGCACAAGAGCAGTACATGTCCTTGACTCTTGCATTCATATATTTTGTTGTTTAACAGTCTAGCAGTCTAACATTTTGTGAGCTTGGAATTATAAGGCTTTATCTGGATGGAGTGCAGTTCTGAGATATTGAGCATCACACATTTGACATACCAGCTGCCAAAACTATTATGTACTTTCTATCTTTTTAAATATTTAAGCCGAAAGGTTATTTAAAAAAAAAAAAAAAAAAGCCAACACCACACAAGAAAACAAAAAACAGGTAGAACCTTATAATTCCAAGCTAACAATTTGTAGATCATTCAAATGACGACTATGACCTTGTTTTAATTAAAGAAATGAAACACTTTCTCTATAAAAATCCACCAAATACAGTAAGATTGAACAGACTGAGTTATCAAGGTGTGCATCACTGGTGTCAGGGGAGTAACTTGGCATGGTCTTAACTTTATTTAAGAAGCTTTCTAATATAAAGGTTAAATAGAAAACACAGAATTATAAACTGGATGGTACTGGGGGTGGGGGTACTCAGTTTTGATTGGGTAAGTCATGTTCCAAGATGCTGCAAAATACCGAGATACCGAAATACCAAAATACCGCGCTGATGCCTTCTTACATATCTTAGCAAATGTTTCACACCCTGGATTTACTGTATGTGCATGACACATCGGCAGACAGTCTGAAATCTGGTTACTTCTCCTGGCCTGTGCTTAGACATTTGAGTTGTGGAAGATATTAGGTGAAAAACAATTTACAATTTTTGGAAATAGATTTTGTAAATATCAAATTGCCACTTAAAATTTGTCATACCCCTTATTTAATAATTGCTGGTGAAAGCAAGGTTTGATAACATTTTTGTCCCATTTAGAGGGACATTTTTTTTAACAGTTTGACTGATTATTATATTTTTCAGCAGCTATTACATCATCAGTTACTACAGTCACTAAAGCTTCTGTTTGAGAACTACATTGCTTGGTGGATAAATTACATTAAACATTTGTGCTCTGTTTTATTACAGTCCTGCGTTAGCCTTTTCACAAAAGCAATAAGCCAAAAAGCAAAAAGCAATAAGAGCTGCAGTAGGTTCAGAAGAATGACAGAGAGAACAAGAGAGGCATTTTTGAAATATATCTACAAAACAGGGACGATGACGAGGGAGATGTTTGATTGTTTTACCTTATTTGATGTCTTTAGAGCTGGTAAATATAACAGTAAATATAAGAGTTGAACATGGTTATTGTTATTACTTTATTAATCTAATAACAATAATGCTACTACTACTACTAATAATAATAATAATAACAATAATTATAATACATAAACTTTATGTAGCACTTTTCAAAACAAAAGTTACAAAGTGGATAACAAACAGGTAATGAAAAGAAACGATTGTGGGAAAAAAATGAAAAAAATGTAGCATAATACGTGCAAGTTAAATTATGAAAAGGCCTTTTTGTACAAAAGGGTTTTGAGTGATTTAAAGGAAGACACCGATTTAACCAGTCTAAGCTCCTCTGGCAAGGCATTCCACAACCTAGGGGCCCTGACAGCGAAAACCTGTCACCTTTTGTCTTTAACTAGACATAAGAACTGCAGACCCCTGCCTCAGGACCTAAGACTGCACTTGGGCTCATAAGGGGTTAAAGGGTCATAATTGTTGCTATGGGCAAGGCCTTGACAAGCTTGAGGAGTTATCAATACATCTCTTGAAATCAATTCTAAAACTGACAGGCAACCAATGTAAGGATGACAAAATGGGTGTAATGTGGTCCCTTCTCTTAGTCCCGGTCAAAAGCCTTAGCACAATCATCTCTTGCCATAGCTTGTTGGTTAAGGCAGGTATAGAATAAAAAGGCATTTATGATTTTCTTTTTGTCAGAGACATGACCAATATAATTTGGCTATTTCATAGTTGGAGAAAAATATGACTGAAATAGCACTTTGGAATGTTGTTGAAGGTTAAAACTTGGATCAAAGATGACGCCTAATTTGTTTGATACAGCCTTGAGATTATCTATTAAAGGACCAAGATACTTGTCTTAAAATGCACTCCAAGATGTTATTGCATGCCAGTAACAAGAGTTTCAATTCTGTCAAATTTTAAGAAAGTCCTGAGACATCCAGTACTGAACATCAGCTAAACAATGATGTAATACAAGTCAACTTACTGAAGTAATAAGGTTTTTATATGATATAACTGAGCATCATCGGCGTAGCAGTGGAAGGCAACGGCATGCCAGCGTATGAGGTTGCCAAGTGGTAGGATATATAGTGAGAATAAAATGTGACCTATAATTGAGCTTTGATGTACACACCATGGAACTATTGTAGTGGAGGAATCATGGTCACCAATGGAAAAACAACATTTTCTATTTGACAACTAAGATGAGAACCATTTCAGGGCAGCATACCAAACCATTACCAAAGCCCATCAATGAGAATGTCATGATCAATAGTTTCAAATACTGTAATTGGATTGAACAACATTAGCACAGAACGCTCGCCTGCAGCTGCATTCTTCAGGACATCATTTATAACTATGAAAAGTTGTTCAGAAAAGGGCAGTGTTTGATCATGAATTAAGTTTAACAGAAAAAATGAGGTCATAATAATGATCCCATTGTGTTTTAATCAAGACTACCTGTAATACAAGTCAGACTAAACAATGAAAAGCTTTGGATATACAAACATCATGCTCTCTTGAATCCCAAACAAGGGGTGAGTCTGTTTACATCTGATAAAATTTAATGTTTAGAAAGAAAGGACTGGAGTAAACATGACTTGACATCATAAAACACATGGCAATGTGGACTACAGACAATAGGTTATAATGTGTACTAAAGATCCACAGGTTATAGCTGTGTATTCTACAGTGCTATTCATCTGTTATGTCCTTAGGAATAAAATAATAAACAGCTGGCTTAAAACTGCTATCATCTGTCCGCTTACAAATAAAATTGAACTTGTAATGAAACTGAAACTTCAATAAACAAATACACTGAGGGAAAGCATTGGTTGAAAATGTTGTTGCTAAATGTTTCTAGTTGCATGTTTTTTCCAGCTCCAGCTGATAGAATGATCGCCACCACATGGGTTTGCCTCAGCTCTGGTCAGCACTGTTTGTTGAGCTTTTTTGTCGAAATCTATTTTTTAACTCCACATCTGATCTGTTATCTAACAGACAGCCTGGTGTGATGCCTAGAGCACAGTCTGTGCCAGACTGTTCATATCCTCTCTCACCCTCGAAGTGCCCTACCACTTCACTTCTGTGGTCAAGATTAATTTCTGTAGTCCTAATTTCTCATAAATTCCATCTCAGTTGGGAACATTCATCTCTTATTTTCATTTTATGCTCTTTCGTTTTCTCACAGTGCAGCCGAGGGCTTCAGGAGGCATATTCAGGCAGTGAGTCAGACACTGATGCTTCATGAGAGGGTGTCTTTGGCTGCGAGATGCAGTGTTTCCTGAGGCATGCCATAATATCAGTACGGCCGCCACAAAATGAAAAGTTGGTCAATGTATAGAAATTGATCTAAATTGAACTCTAACGATGAGCCTAATGTGCGCATCACATCATGTTTGTCATTTTTTGGCGATGCACAGACTCGTAGACCAGTGGCATTTTACTCAATCCAACAGAGCCTCCCATTGTGAAAACAAAAATTAAATTTAACATTCCACAATTTGCTTGGAGATTTATAACACTGCACTCAGATAGAAAGTTAACATGAGTGCTATACAGAGGTAAGGCAAGGACAGTAATTAATCCTAAACAACCACTGCCACAAGTTCACGTCTTCTGCTGCCCTACAAACGTTAACGGTAGGTAACGTTATTACCTTGTGGTATTTAAGTAGAGGAATTTGGTAATTTAACCAATAACCGTGTCTCACTAGCTGAGCATCGCATTCAAATTGAATTGAATTGAATTGAATTGAATTGAATTGAACACACGCCGTGGGCCTGTACAGCATCTGTGCTCATTCTAAATAGAATGGCATCTGTTAAGGGACTCAGTATGCCAATAATAACAAAATTATTGAAAACAGATTTCAACTTCTGTATATTTGGTATCCCCTGGAGTTTTTAACTGTTCTTCTGTATGCTAATAATGCTGCTATGCTAATAACACTGTTCAACACACAAACAAACATACACCTATTAGACACACACAAACACACACACACACACGCACACACAGGCCAGAAATTCCACTGACTTGAATTAAAAGTGAAGGTAAACAATGGGGTCATTGTTTTTGCTGCAGATGAGGCACTCACATAATGAATATGCTGAACGCTACATAAAGTAAAAGGTACACAAGAGGCACACATTTGGCTTGGCTCAGCCTGTCCCTCAAATTAAACTCATGCTTACACACTGATGTTTCAAGCGACAGGCACACAGTAGAGTACGCTTCCAGGGAAGTATTTGCTGCTGTTGAATGAAAAAGGTGTAATTCTATGTTTTGCTTAACTTGAATGGACAACTCTCATGATTCTTTTAAGTGGTAATCTGTGAGGTCCTCATTTCTTTGGTGTTTGGTAGCGGTCCTTGCTGTGGTGTTTTTTCAGACACCTCCGAGAGATCACATAAAACAGTGTAACCAATACTGTGTTGTCCAGAATCTGAAATTAACACCTACCAAGTGCCAAATGCAGGTAAACTTTGACTTTGGTGGATAAATCAATAAGGGTCACGCATCTCGCTGACTGGTAACTTTTGAGACGATAACATTTGAATGCCTCGATTATACACTTGTTGGTCTGCTCTCAAACTTTTACACTGTACTCCAAAATCCTTTCCTGTAATTTGTATTCTGCTGCACTTCATGATGAATCATAAGCGTGATCTATTGTATAAGTAAATGTTAAAATTTTTAAATGAACTCGATCATCATAATGCAGACTGATATCACAGAAAAACGTGAAATGAACACGATAGACATATGGTTCATCTAATCACCTGCCAAGTATTTTTTTGAAAGTGCCTGCCCTTTTCCAAACAGTTTCCAAGGACAACTTCCTAGATGGTTCTGTGTAACAAACCATTATTTTCCCGTAATACGTGTCCACAGCATGTAAATACCTGTGTTAGAGATGGTGTCAATTTCACGTATTTGTGTGAGATCACGTTGTCATAATGGCTGATTATATACAGTAAAATAATTATTTACTACATTATTTTAGTTTACCACCTCTTGGCATGTGAGTAAAAAAAAAAAAACATTTTAGACACTGGTGACGTCTTTTTCCTTGGATTTTCTGTTGATGAACATTGAGTTTTTCTTTTCTCTGTCTGTTCAGCCATGGTGGCTATTGCTGCTCCTGTTAACTACCCTGTTTGTCTTCTATTTATTCCAACAAACCACTGTTGCTGCTGCGAGTAACGTAAAATGCCTCACTTCCTCGGCGCCAGTGGATTCCTGGAGAGCAGCAAAATGGACATTGACCTCATTAAATGGCATCTTCACATCCTTCATTTGATGTATTTCCTTTTGAAGTAGGATGTTGAGGCAGGACATAATGCAGTGAAGGAATATACAGAAGTGTAAACCAATGGAATATCAGTCAGGGACAGAAAGGCAGTTTTATTTGATGGGAGGAGCGGAGGGGCAGAAGGGCGGGATTTTTCAGATCTGTGATGATTTTATTGGTTGGAATTTTTATTTACGCCTCCTGGTGCAGCATGAGGTCACCGATACTCTGCATGTTTTCCAGGAAGTAAAGGTAATGGCAGTTCATTTCATGGGGACTTTAATATGATGGATTATTACTTTAAATGCAGTGCACCTGGGGCCCAATGAAAATTATTCAAACATATTTCTCAACACCCACACCCCACCTCCAAAGGGAAAAAAATATATAATTTGGAGATATTAAGGTTTTATTTCAAAAGCATCACAGTGTAACAGTGCATCGTCTTGTTTACAGAGTTGTGCAACTTTCTCAGAAAGCTCCCGTGACACCTTGCTGTTTGCCAAATCACAGCCACAGAAAATGTTGCTAAGAATAAATTTCGATGAGGATTGTGAGAACAGGATCTCAGAAGGATGAAAACTTCCAAAAGATTAATGGTGTGAAAAGGGGAGGTAACTCCTGCCACCCAATAAAGTCAAGGCTTGTGTAAACAGCCAAAGCTCTCTCACCCCTGGCCCAGATGTATGGGCTAATAGTTTAGGAGACTCGGAGACTTGCAGACTCACTCTCTCCCTCCTCTCTCTCTCTCTCTCTCTCTCTGTCTATGTGTGTGTGTTTTTCTTTTTTTGGTTGGTATGTTAGAGCCAATAATGGAGTTAAAAATCGCACACGCACACACACACGCATGCACACATGTTGTTATATACAGTGTCCAGTATATGTGCATTAAAGTATAGACCTTGCCCTGCATTATTAATGTAATGTTCACTAGTTACATCTCTCAATAAATAAACATTAATGTCTTTTTAATGGCTTTCAAAGCGCAATCTCCCCAGTGCCAGCCCCTCCTCTGAAACACTTGTTATTATAATTCAAACAACACTTCCTTCCCTGCAGCCAAGACACATTTTTCTTCTCAACTCTTTATTTCAGAATTACTCGATAAGCACTGTACAAATAAAACCATCCATGAATAAAAATGAATAATAAGAGAAAAAAGTTGAAGAATAGCCCTCAATCCTTTGATTAACTGAACTATATTTACTGCAGAAAACCCTCACAGTGTATTCCTCATATTGAAAGACCAGGAATTCAAGTCTATGGCATCATCAGATTGTTACTCTGTACCTTAGCACCTAGCTTGCTGGGACTGCAAAAACAGTGCTAAATAATGCAGGTGTGCTGGACATCTACAGCCAGCCTTTGTGTATGACAGAGACATAAAAGGTGAAATATGGCTTCTTGGTTGCTGTTTAATTGTTTTGGTTACAAGAGGAAAAATATAAATGCTGCATTTGTGTGTGGAGTTTATTATGTGTAAAATTAAAAGGAAGGGAATTGTTTGCAAACGTGTATTTATTAATGTATGTACATATTTATTTGGTTATTCATCCATTGATTTATTTTTAATCCAGTTTAGCCCACACTACAATATGTCTGAATATATATGGACAATGCAATATGTCTGAGTGTCCCCAGAGTTTGCCGCTGTACATATACACAAGCACTAAAACACAGTAAAAAAAACAAAACAGTCTGCAGCTGCAAGAATTTATGCAACCATAAATATTTGAAGTGAAATATCACTGAATTTCAACATCAAAATCTGCTATTCCTATGCCCAGAAGAGATTTCAAGTAGTTGCTGTATTAGTAAACATTCACAACTGTCTCCCATAGCCAGGAATAAAGGAAGAGGAGTGTGTCCTTCCTCTGATCCGTAACATCATCTTAAATTTAATGGTATTCCCCTTTAATTTGAATCAAATGGGCAAGAATTTAAAACTGTATCTGAATGAGCCCACCGAGCTCCTGTGGGCTGAGCTGAATAGAGAGCTGTAAATGACCTGTCTCCTGGAAATTATGTCCACAGTAAATGTGAGACTTTTACTGTTGTCGCTATAATCACTTGCACTCTATTCAATTTCATTCAATTATGCTTTATTGGCAAAGCTGCAAAACATGACGTTGCCAAATTAAATGTTGCCAGTTTAAGGGAAACATTGGTAGTGAAAAGTGATGAGGAAGTATGCCCCTTCTCACGCTCTCCCTCTCTCACGCTGTCTTCCTCTTCTCTGTCTTTTCCTTATTTTCAGACATACACGTGTGCACACGCAAACACATACACACACACACACACACACACACACACATTCACTAAGTCACTCACTCACTCACCCACTCAGTCTTTGTTAGGGAAGGTCACAGGTCTGAATTGGCCTGTCATTCACTCCAATGCAGTCCAGTGCAGTGAGTGTGTGAGTGTGTGCATGTGCGTGTGTGTGTGTGTGTGTCTATCTGGGTGTGTGTCTATGTGGGTGTGTGTTTGTGGGTGTGCGACTAATCCAGGTGCTCTACAGAAGGGAAGATAAAAATCTTAGCCTGCCCGTTCTCCAGTTGGGCCTCTGAATCTGCCAACAGGAGAGAGGTTGACCCCAACAACCTCCTGGCCTGGTGTGTTTAATAGCTGAAACATTCCTTCACAGAGAGAGAGGGAGAGAGAGAGAGAGAGAGAGAGAGAGAGAGAGAGAGAGAGAAAAAAAAGGGTGACAGAATTATCTTATTTGTTTATTAGCTTGCATCTAATCAAAAGCAGCTACATGTTAATATATGTAACCATAAGACAAAATACCTCACACAATTACTCTAAATAGAAAACACATTTTTCCCTCCACTTCAGACCCCCTGTACATAGTAATTTCAATTTTCCACTATATAGTCTACTATATAGGCTGAAAATAAAGTAGACACCTCAGGCAGATTTCTTGTAAATCATCTTGTGATGCATACAATGCTTGCTTCTCATTGTAACAGCTTTTTTGCGGGCAACTTTTACAGAAATGTTAGTGTGTGTGGCTGAGTGTTGGCTCACAGTTTGGCTCAGTTGGTAAATATAAGGCTACAATCATGCTGTTCACCCATTTTTACATACATACATACATAAACATCGCTTTAGGCAACACATTTTATTAGTCACAATAGAATACCATTACCATTTTTACATCTCAAACAGACAATTGAAACCATATTAGTGGGAGGAAGAGATAGAGTGAGTAGGTGAGAGAGAGAGAGACAAAGAGATAGAGTGTGCATGTGTGTGGGTATGAGTGTGTGTATGATTGTGTGTGTGTGTCTCGGCAGAGCCCGTGGGCCTGGCTTTGATTAGAGCCTGCATGTTAAAATGGGAGGCAGCTGAGGCTGGAGCTGGAGCTGGTTAGCGGCTGCCGACAAATGGAGAGAGACCAGGAAGATTTTTATCAAACACACATGAACATTGGGGGGATGTCATTTATTTTCCCAGGATGGCAACACACACACACACAGGCAAAAAAAACAAAAAAACACAAACCCACGCACGCAGGCATAAACACATTAATTTCAAAGTAATCATACAAACAAAGGAACATACAGGCAGAGAAGGAATATCCACAGAAAATAATGTGATACAATGTAAAAACCAAGAAGGAGCCGGTGAAACAACAAATGGGAAACAGTAAAACAGCAGTAAAACTCTTGCAAAATGCTGTTGGGGACTTTTTCCCATTGTGGTGTTTAGCCAGCAGTAATATGTCATGGTTTCATTGTGTCTCTAATCTGATAAGGCTTTATGGTTCCTCCTGCTATTAGTGTCATCTATTGTCATTTGAGGTGGCAGAGTGGCAGCCTGTGGCATTGACCTCCTACAGATCTCGCATTCTCCCACAGACGATGGATTGAGTTAGGAGTCACGCCTCTTCTGACATCAGTATCTATCTACGGGGGGTGGGAGCGGGCTGAGGAAGTGAGTGATAGCTGAATTTTTGTTGTTGCTCACAAAGGGAGGAGGGGTGTGATGAGGTTATGTCGCGTTTTGTCTCCCCCCAGAGGCTGGAGAATTTTGTGCCCTGCATTACACTCGCAGGACCTCTCTCTCTTTCTCTGTCTGTCTTCCTCTTTTCCCTTTGCCTCTCTTTCATTCCACATGTGGTGCCGAAGTCCTTTCTTGTGTTTAATATATATCATTTCTTGTACGAGGGTTAGCCGATCTTCTCAGAACATAGCCGATTTGGCTTTATAGGTCCCGGGTTGTAAGGCTAATTAAATTCTACAAGATATGTTTATTTCACAGCACATCCCACAGATGAATTCCAAGTATAATAACGCACCAGTCATAGTTTCTCTGAAATTCAGTCCATATGTTTATGATTTATGCCCCCGTCTGCTTTTTCACGCTACAGTAATGCCATGAAATTTCTGAATAGACATATCTCCACAGTCAATGATTCCCCATGACCTAAACTTTTTAGTCGATGATAAATCCAAAAAAGAACGGCGGATAACATCTCTTAAGCTACAGTGAGGTGGCTTTTATTAAGTTGCAAAGAGATGGGTATCCTCTTCCTATGCTTTCACGGTTAAATGAACACGGGACTGCATGTTTGGTCCCGCATGTTATTCCCTCCCAGAAATTAATAAGTGTTTAGATCATGTTTCTTCTTGGTATTTTGCATGGGGACTGTGCCCCCCCCCCCCCCCCCCCCCCCCCCCCCCCCCCCCCCCCCCCCCCCCCGTCCACCTCTTCCTGCTTTGAAT
The DNA here is from genome assembly GCF_046629955.1 of Centroberyx affinis. Taxonomy (NCBI): domain Eukaryota; kingdom Metazoa; phylum Chordata; class Actinopteri; order Beryciformes; family Berycidae; genus Centroberyx; species Centroberyx affinis. The sequence goes on from NW_027280727.1 coordinate 236,646, forward strand.
TAACTGGAAACATGTTTCCACCGCTGATAAGTATCGGAGAGGACAGGCCGCAAGATTACTTTGGATCTCGGAACCGCTTCTTTTTTATTTTTCATTCTGGCCAGAAGATAAGCGAGGGTTGAACAAACACGCCAGAGAACCCACTGCCGCCCCGCCGCCGAAGGAAGGTCACATACTTCTGGGTATTCCACGGAGGGAAGTCCCGCAGAAAGAAAAACTTTTTGAATTAATTTGATACTACTTTACTTGATCGTCTCAGAAAACATGTTTTTGGTTTTACATCAGACATAATATGTTTGTATAAGCTGCTAGGAATAACGCCCAAATGGATCCTGCAAGGTCTGACTGATATAAAAGCAGTGTAATTCTATATTCTGCTGATGGATGTCAAGGATGCATTAGAGCGATCACTGGTAAAATGGCATGTAGAACACATTTAATAATGCCCTAAATGCTAAAAGCTTTGAACTTTCCTGCCCACTGCGCCACGGTTAATGGCGCTTAATGAAATAATAGATGGCTGTGATTGACCACTACAGAATACCTTTCAGTTAAAGCCAAATTGAAAACAGTAAACCAAATAGAAAACTTGGAGCATGCTGTACCCTTTTGGAGGTAAAAACTAAATGTGCATTTGTGTGTGTGTGATTAGTCAGTATGTGAATTTTATAAAAGCTACTCTTTGTGTGTTTTTAATTGTTTAATGCTGTGAGTTTAGCATTTATTGCACTAAACAATTAATGTGTTTTTAGCAGACTAATGTGTGTATGTTTTTAATTGTTGTTTATTGCTTGTGGGATTTTAACCATCCTGAGCAATATACACAAAATAATTTGAAAATATGTCTCTTAATGCAGAATCAATTTGTCTCACTTGCTTCATCTTAGCAATACATATATTATATATTGTTGTATACAGCAACATTACTGAAGGCATGTGTAACATACAGAAAAAAAACGCCCGTTCTCAAATATTTTGAGATTTACATTTTTAATTGTGAATAATTAGATTTTTAGAGATTCAAGTGTAAATCCCAACCCAAACATGGGATCAAACTGAGTCACACCACAGATGTTCAGAGGCCTTAACAGACCATCTGCCATGCTGGTACTGTAGGTGAGGCGGTGGTGGGTCTTCAGCTGTTTTGCATCACAGATAATGAGATGCTCCCCTGACCCTGGCAGTCGCTTTGGGTCTGAATTTGATCGATGAGACTCTCCCTTTGACCCTTATCTAGTGTTGGGCTTTGCATACAGCTCTACATCTGGAAGAGAGATCAGGGCTTTTTCATGGAGTTTTGGATGAGAACGTGACCAGACTCTATTGCTTGGTGCGTTACTGCCAAGCCACCAAAGTTGCTCACTTCCTCCAGAATTTTCCATCAGGGGAAAAACAACCTCTGATGTCTGACTCGTCATGGTTTCTTGATGGATGAGCTATGAGACAGGGACTTTAAATAGAAGAAAATGTGCTATTTGTGTTTTTCTCCTCATTTTACGGATGTCCCCAAACATTTGAAATATTCTAAGGATGAACATTTTTATTAAAGTCATTAGGTTGGAGAAGATAACATTAAATTTTGTGTTGTACAAGCATCTATTTCTCTAAATAAGAAAGCTTCATAAGACATAAACCATGCCTCTTTAAGGGCAAAACCATGCCTGCACCATGCCAATAAGCGCAGAGCAAGTCTGTCTTCATCTTCAATGCCATTTCAAGGTGTCAGAATAACAGCTACATTATTTTCTGAATTCAACCTTAAACTCTTTAATTCTTCAGAGGCCCTTCCTCTCTTCCCAAGATGATTCACCAATCTTTTACATCTGCCATTTTGCAACAATGTCAAAATTTCAGAGCTGGGTTTTTGGTAAAAGGACTATTAGAGTGACATTAGTGGCAGCCTTTTCTCTTAAGTCTCCTCCGCACTGCTCTGAAGTCCCTCTCAGTACTGTCTAAGAGTCCCATGGGTAGGATAATGACAATCGATGCTCTTTTCATCAGCAAAGCCATCGTGTGGTCCAACTCTGCCAGGTCCCCAGTAATGTAAAAGTTAATATTTCATGCCAGTTATATTCTCTGCAAATGAAATGGCAAACATTCCTAAAGTTCGTTCATTTGTTGGCAGTGATTGGAGCCCATTTCTTGACAAATGAAATATGCAGAGGAAAGACAATATGCCAACAGTTTTTCCTTTGCTCCAAGTTTCAGCTTTGGAAAAAAAAAGTATTTTACTGTGCTCTAAAGAAATAAACACAGTAAAAAACCAAGCTTGCAACTTCAAATAATGAGTATGTATATTAATTAGGCATATGCTGCAAACACAGCAGGGAGGCTAAGTAGCGCTTCTGCGGTAGCTCCCATCATCTTCGGTGACTGTTAAGCCAAATGTGTTGAGGACCATGAATATCAGTAATTAGTTTCTTTGGTTTAACAGCATCTGTGATCACCAGATTGATCCTGAATCCAACCCCCCTGGCCAAATAAAGGCTTCCCTGGGCTGAATTTCCCAAAGTTGTCTGGATTCTGTTTGTGTAATAAAACCCAATTTGTTGTCGTGCCTTGTTAAAGCCCAAATAAAAGCCTGGATATTTTCTTCTTGGAGAAATAAAGGTGGTCAATGTGCAACGCATTGGATCTGGGTATGACTCATAAAACAAAATGCTGCATGTGATTAAGGATTTATGGGTATGCAGTATGGTGTTATTGCTGTTTGTGTGCATTGTGTGTTTTGCTGATAGCACACTAGACGTGCCGTGCTCTGTTTATGTATACATGCATACATGTATGTGTGTGTTTGTGTGTGCGTGTGTGTGTGTGCACGTGTGTTTCTGTGAATGTGTGCATGTGTTTGTGTGTCTGTACGCATTTGCCCTTGCGTGTAGCTGCATCACATAAAATGTGTTTTTCTAAAACTTGTTTGGCCGTCTGTTTTCACAGAACCAACTTTCCACAACAATTCTCAAGTTTCACAACCTACAGTTTACTCAAGGACAAATAATGCCCATTTCCGTAAGGAGCTCATATGAAGCCCCAGCAGGATGCCTAATTGGAGCTGTTGTACACCAGTGTCTTGGGGTTCAACCGGATACTGTGTGTTCAAATGCGTCCTACTTCATGTGTTCAAATTCCAGTTGGTGCTGTGGTGTTGCATCTATGTCTAATAATAAAAGCACTTTTTAATAAAAGCACTTTTCAAAACAAAGTTACAAAGTGCTTTACAGAGACATGGAAGTAAAACAGAGGTAATAAAATAAGGTAAAGGCACAGGAAAGAGAAATAAAAAAAAGGCAGAAAAACAAATCAACCAAAGCCGATAAAAGTCAGTAAAAGTTAAAACAATAGAACAAAACCAAATAAAAGCAGAGCCAAAAAATGACAAAAAGAAAATAAGAGCAATAAAATCCACAACAGGAAGGCTAATCTATAAAAGATGCTAGGGATTTAAATGATGACAGACTGAATTCCAGTCTAGTCTAATATGATATCTCATTATATAATCCCTACAATTTTTGTAGCGATGCAGCATATTGTTATACACACACGCTCTGTCGTCATCTCAGAGTGAGAGTTGATATTCACATCACATATAGTACTCATAGAAGCACATCAATTCATTAATCTTCTGTCGTCAGGTTTAAAGAATCTATTAGAGCTAATTATGGACAATTAGCAAGGAGCAAAGGAATTATCTTATACAGCATATCTAACCAGATTACTTCACAGAATTATCCTAACACTCATTATAATTATTGAGACAGAAAACACACTATTATAGCAAAGGAACTTCAAACTCTTATTGAAACAAGCAAACCAAATAAAATAAAATAAAAGTAACAGTAACAAAAGAAGCAAGAAAATATATTTATAGAATACTGGAATCACAAAAAATCAACAGCGCACAGTTTTGAAAATGTAACATTTAGGTGGTTGCTTCATCCAATCAGAGGAGTGCTTGTTGAGGGGTTAAATGGGAAAAAACAAGGGGCCCACCTGTTCCTCGACAGGCCTCTCACCACATAATGAAATATCCACATGTTCTACTAATTTGCTTTTATTGCGCTACCCAAATGGGTTTGTATTTCATTGTAGCGTAAAAAATAATAAACACTGAATAGAAATACAGGACCACAGCAAAATCAACGCAATCACTTTTTTTCCCCCTTCGCCTTCTCCCTCTCCCTCTCTGTTGTTCCCTCAGTCTTGGCCACATCAGACGCTTTTCCAATTAGGCCCATAGAGTAGAGCAGTCTAATATATATTCATAGCCGGTATGAATGACAGAGGAGTGATGATAATGATCATGATATGAGCTAGGGAAAGCAATTACAGTCACCGCTGCCATAAATAGTAATTGCAGAAATCTCTATTATTACAAAGAAACCACACAACACTCGGTATATGGCCAACATTCGCTGAAGAGGAGGGGTGATGGAGAGCGGCTACTGCACCAGCTACTTTTTTTAATGAAAGACTGTTTGGCAACTTTTCCTAACAAGCCATTCAATTAGCACTTCAAATGAGTGGCCATGCAGATATGTTATTGACTTTTTGTGGTTTCTCTGAAATTGACTTTCTCTCCACAGTTTCAATGGTGTGCAAATGGCAATGGTAAACCAAGCCAATTACACAATTTATATAGTAATTACTTCATGTTCAGGGTAACTTGGCTATAACCTTCACTCTCTATCCTTTCTTTTTCACACTCAACATATGTATGAGAATATGCTTTTGTGTGTGTGTATGTGTGTGAGCATGCACTAGCCCACCCATGTGCCTGCTTGTGCATTGATGGCTGCTGCAGTGTGTGTGGGGAAAACGAGGGAGTGTGGAGTTTTAGGGGGTATGATTTATAGCGCTCTGCAGGTTATAACTCATTTCAAACTGAATTTCCTGCCTGTGTGAATGCATCCTTCCGTAATGCCCTTGACAGAATGGAAAGCACAGCCGATGTTCCATGTCTAAAGACAGACATTTTTGGGTGTGACTTTTGAATCAGAGCTTATAAATTACCCGTTACGAGGCAAGTCGATTGTCCCGTGAAGACGTGCCATTCACGAATCCCATTCTTGCATTATAGAAAATGTCTGCCATTGATTGAGGGCTATTATTGGAAATCATATCAGTGGAATTATTTATGGATAAAAATGGGATGACTCTGTGATGGTCCAATGAATCAGGGGGGGGGCAATGGTGGCCAGTAGTTTTGACCTCACAGTGTTATGGATCGCATTTAACTGAAGGCAATCAAAACAAACTCCCCAAATTTGCAAACAATGGGGAATAAAAATGGTAATTAGATTGCTTACGAGCCAAGCTAAGTTACACATCAGGAACCATTTACTCTGAATCCTCCCAGAGGTCAAGCTTTCGGACGTTCCCAGTAGCCAGCAAGAGAAAAAAAAAAAAACAGTCTTTCTAGCCAGGTTATTTTATTTGTTGTAATTAATGGCTGATTTAGAATCTATAAATAAAGCCAACCTAGTGCTAAACTCTGTATTGCCATTTCTCCTGCCTGAGGGGTGCAGCTGTGTGTTATCAGCAGCACAGAGAGAAACACTCACCAGAGAACAGCTTGACCAAATGTGAGTGTGCATGTGTGTGTGTGCACATGTGTGTGTGTGCATGTGTGTGTAGAGCATAGTAGTTGACTATAAAACAAACAACTCTGATAAAGTAGCAAAACAAAAAAAGAAAGGTGATTCTACCAGAAACAGTGTGTCCTAGCATTCTGTATCCATTAAACTGTTTTAATGAACGCAGGTCATAGCCTGCACTTAAATTGGGTGTCTTTTATATATAACTCAGCCAGTGTGTGTCTTTTTTTGTGTTCAGATATGTGTGTGTATCTTCAGAGGAACACAGGGTTTATGATGCTTTGATGCAGGTTTGGACTGTTTTCATGACTATGTCTTTATGCTTGGACCTCTGACATTCACCTGCAGTACACACACACACACACACACACACACACACACACACACACACACACACACACAGATATGGCACTCCATGAATCAGCAGTATGTCTAATTTCTCAGCACATTAAAGGGAGGATGGCCTTGTAAGACTCCAAATGAAAGGGCTAATGTCCCACTATTGATTTTCCCTCCTTTAATTTGTAGCTTATTTATAGCTGTCTCCCCTTTTGTGAAAGAGAGAGAAATAAAGAGGGAAAAGACAGAGACAGAAGGAAAGCGACAGGCAAACAGGCAGACAGAGTGGTACACACAGGCAGGTAGATAGACAGACAATAAGGAAGACAAACAGCTGCAGGGGACACAGACAAACCTGGAGAGAGAGGTGATGCTTCAATCCAGTCCTCATAATAAAATATGCTCACTTCCTCAACACACTCCAAACAGCGAGGGCCGACATTCTTTCTCCCTCCATTAAAAGCTTCGGGAACAAATAACCGTAGGCGAGATGCACGGCAAAGGTTTTGCAATATCTCATATCTTGAAGTAATAAGACAGTGATAATGGCCTATGTTCTCTGGTTTTATTACCTCAAAATACAAGCTATTGCCAAATCTTTATCATGATTTATCTTGCTGTATTCCAAAGAGTGTTCCTTCATTCATCTGCCTTTGCTGATGCACTCCACCTTTATTTGTCCAAGAGGCCATGCTCTCTTTCAGCCACACTCATACAGTTACACACGTTCACACTGGGCACTCCGTGGTACAGCGACAATCGCTGTACGGTTGTCGCTGTACCCTGGAGCAGTTGGAGGTTTAAAAGCCTTGCTCAAAGGCACTTATAAAATAGCTGTTGAGGGAAGGGATAGTGTTAACCTTTGTGTTGTCCTCGGGTCAAAAATTTGTTGTTTCTGAGTTTAACAACAGTGAACATTTTTTTTGCATGAAACTTGATGACTCCTGGAGTGATCTTACAATTAGAAAAAGTGAAACATTTACCTATTTTATATTTTTATAAAAGCTGTACACCATCAAGGTACAAAGATTGTCATTAAATCAATTACAGACTAATTACAATTTTATTAAAACTGTATAAATGATTTGTATTAACTATGAAGAACTCTTTTTCACAAGAAAAATTGTTTTCTCGCAAGAAATAGAGTCAGGGGTGGTTCAGTACTAGTCCACTTATGATGTATATTTTACAGTAAAACTGTGCACCACCTCACAGTGTAGTGTGGTGTACACTGAATAAATACAGAATACCTGGACTGTGAGGTAGGAAAACACAGTTATTCCCCAAGTTGTTGATGCGTGACAGGTTGTTTCTTTATGCAAAATCGATTTTGGGTTAAAAATTAAATGAAGAGGATTTATACTAGGAGGGACAGTGAGAGCGGGTCATTTTTGACCCAAGGACAAGGGGAGCATACAGAATATGAAGATATCACAAGGGTTAATCAATTATTTTCCCTGCACAGACCTTTCCCAGCTTGTCGCAGGATTTGAACCGCCAACCTTCTGTTCAATCATCACCTTGACATTCTGTTCCAAAAATGTTTCACGTCAGAGAAAAATGCCAGGAGGAGCATATTTCCTCTGTGTACAGTAGATTTTCTATATACGGCACTGTAACTAGACTTTGGTGAGCAGCAATTTATTGGCCCAAGATACTGTGCTATGATATCCTACACTCCTGACCTTTTCCTATAGTGGGCAGTATACACTATACAGGCATCACAGAGTAATAGAGATATGAAGCTGAAAATCAGCTGAAAACCATTCCACTGCAACTAAACAGTACTGCATGTCTTGTACAGATAGAAAACAAGATTGGGATAGCTTATGGGAGAGTAAGCACGTGTGTGCGCACACGCCTGTGTGTTTTCAGACGAGTGTCCTTGTGTGTTTGTGTGCATGTGTCCGCCTCCGTATGGGGAATGTGTGCAAACTTGCCTACAACAACATTTTGCAACAACGTTAGCGTAAGTTCGAATGACCCCTAAAAGCTTGTGTGAGGTCATACAATATTTGGACAGCCTAGTCCAATTTAGCCAGTCATATCTCCATCTGTTTCGCTCTGTATTTATTTCGAATGGGGATTGAAAACTGAGATAGGCCAGCTGTATGCATTTAGAAGTATGGCAGAGGAAGGCAGACTCGGTGCCCCCCCATGCCCCCCCCACCCCCCACCCCCGGCTTTGCCCCTGTTAGTGTGCCAATTTGTCTCCTCTATCCACCATATCCCGAGTCAAACAGTGTACCTCCTGTCTCGGTGAACTTCTGGCACAGTCAGCAGGCTGAAACGAATTCATTACCTGGTGCTCTTGCTGTAAAGTTTTAAACTGTGATGGTGGGGGGGTAGAAAAAACCTAATGCAAATAAATATACCATTACTTTTTTAGCATAACACCTGGAAACCTGTTGACGTTACCTGTTAGATTTAATTTGTGGCTCTGGGGCATGTTTGTGAAGTTAGTCAGGCTGAAGTTAGCCTGACATGGACAGGCTGTCACACAAAAAAGAAAAGAAAAAAACTTAAATCATAATTTTCTGTTCATATCCTGCATGATTTTCAAAGAGGCTTTTCAGATATGTATAGCTTAAACATTTACTGTACATGTCTCTTATGCTCCTTACAGCAAATTCCCTCTGTCAATATTCAACGGTGCCTTACAGAGCTGTCCATCAGATACATGAGGTGATTATAGGGCCTGATCAATAGAGATTATCTTTTTATAGCTGTTCTTATTAGTGACCGATCAAACAGAGGATAACATGCTGATAATGTCTGTGTAAAGTGATAATGTTTTGCATCACAGAGTGCATAGTTTTTACACTTATATTGAGGATAAATTTGCCATGGTATTTTCAGTTTATTTTTACAGTCCATGTGAAAACAAAAGGTCAACAGTTCAAAATGATTATAGCGCAACTCGGCACAGGTGTCTCAAAACCTCTGGAAAGTGTGTTTACATAATTGTGAACAGCATGACACATTCTGCTCTGCCATGAACACACCGTGTCACAAGCAATATAGAATGTGAATGTTCCACACCGTGTAGACATTCACTGGCTAGCAGCAAAACCAAATAATGACAACACAAGGCAAACAAATCGAGCCTGCCGACGCCAAGGCTGACACCCAAGGTCTTCCATCACTGTTCTGCTGCTGCTGCTGCTCTGGCCTCTACATCTAAGGATTTCGCCCTAAAGTCTGACATTGTTCGAGTGTGTATGGACTGTACAGTATGTGTGTGCGCGCGTGTGTGTGTGTTTGACAGAGGCCGAGAGGGAGAGAGAGGAAATGAAAGGCAGTTGTGTGAGAGGTTGGTTGGGTGAAAGTGAGACAGTCTGCCGTGCCATTTTCAGGCCCTGTGACATTTCTGCTGAGCACTGGTCACCCATGGCGGTCATTGGTGACACACACGTGACAGAAATGCTGACCCTGTCGGTCAATTCAACCGCCACATTGCTGACACCTACGTTTCTGGAGCTTTCTGTGTAAATTGGAGACCCAGATCTTCAGAGTCAGGCGTGCTTTGCAAGTCATTAACCTCATCACGTACTGTATGTTTAGCCAGCGTGCAAGAACAAAACACGTATATACAGTTACAGTAATGCTCTGTGATACACCTGTGCAGAATCATTCAGTCTCACACATTTTTCTTTTTAAAATTCAACACCCACATCGGTTTAGAGGGACTGGCTGTCTCGGAGAGTGTAGTAAATCTGAGAATCTCAGAGGAAAGCTGGCTAATTCATCTAGAGTCACTCTGTGCTCTCCACCCTGTACTGAATATTAAACAGTGAATGTTCCCAGTATCAAGCTGGCATCCAGTCCAAACAGATGATGGATGAAGCACCAACTGGGCTATCTCTCTCCTCCCTCTCTCTGTTTCATCCAGATACGCGCAGATGATTTATATTTGGACTATTTCTTCCTATTGATTCTCATTTTAGCTTTCCTCTTTGGCATTGTACCTCTTTTTCTTTCTTTTTCTGTGGACTATGGCATCTTTTCTGTCCAATATTTCTCTCTCTCTCTCTCTCTCTCTCTCTCATTCTCCTTCCCTCCTTTCCTTTTTTTGTGCTGCATAGGCTGTCCACTTCAATCTCTTGTGCAATCACAAAAACTATGGCTAATATTAATAGACATAACAATAGACAGCGATTGAACCATCCTCATTTCCTATTGATGGATATTCCTTCCATTTAACGTTTCATTTATCTTATGTATAACCCTCTGCATTCCAGCTGCAAAGCAATCTTTATTCTTTATTCCAGACATCTAAAACTAGATTCCTTCCTTATACTGTTGGCATTCAATTAAGATGTCATATTTAAACAACGCTTATCTCGTGGAGCAGATGCAAAAAAATATATCCCGGTAGAAATATAATCACAAAACTTTCCTTTGAAAGATGAGATATACAGGAATAAGAAAAAAAGTTTTGGTGACACTGCTCCTTTGTTTTTCTTTTATCTCAGTCTGCCTGCCTGCTGTCAATCCTGCGTTCCCTCCAGACATTATGGACACCAGATCCTCCACGCCTCCCTGCATTCCTCCAGCAACCTGATTATTTTCTAAGCTTTGATAAGTGACTGCTGAGTTTAAAGAGGAGGAAAAAACGAAAGAATAAAGGGAAAAATGAAACCCATCAGAGTCGTTTATGGCTCTGACCTTTCGCTGCGCAGACCGCACGCTTTATTATCCCTCATTCCGACTCAGGACTCATTAGGAACAACGGGTTTACTCTGACATGTGGAATTCTTCACACACACACACATACACACATGCACGCACATTCCGGGGTCTATGGTGGTTATTAGTTTGGCACAGGGAGCGGGAATGACATCATGAGGCAGGCGGCGGTAAACACTCTTGATTGGTGGACAGCTGAGACTGCCAAGAGAGTGGGTGTCACTGTTGGTGGTCCGCGGTCCCTCGCTAGAGTCCTGCCCAAGGGCGACTTAGCTGAATAAGTACGGTTCTCCCTGCGCTGAGGTCGAACAAGCATGTGTTGAACTGGTGGGACTGATTAGAGTATTTGGGCTTGTTGTGTTTGTTTGAACAGAGGCAGCTCACATCCCAAATCCTTTTTACATGACAACCTTGTCTTGTACACTTGGATACGTATCATAAATATATGGTCTAGTGATGTTTGGTTTGCAAAGTGAAACACACATTTTGGGTACTGTGCGTGTTCTGTTTATTCTTTCAATTTCATTTTGTGGATGTGTGTGTGTGTGTGTTTTGGCACACTACATTAGCACATTTGAAAGGATTCATGTACTTTGTATATGCCTCCATACTTTAAGCCAGGCTTTTCTTTTTCACCCTTTTGCAATACAAGGTAAAATGTAATTGTGTTGTCTTTTTCACCAGCTTGTACTACAGCAGCTTAGGGCCCTGGAAGGAAGCCAAATGAAGTGTTCCAGACACAGTGGTGAGGTGACAAGAAATAAACTGAGAGAGAGAGAGAGAGAGAGAGAGAGAGAGAGAGAGAGAGAGAGATGGAAGGAGAGAAGGTGCACAGTTCAAGTGTAGTTGTAAAATATGTGACAGGCAGGGAGAAAAATGTCCTCCTCTAAGGTGGAAACCATATTGTTTTTGGGAGATCTATGGGGCCATTGGATGGATCTAATGTCACTTTCTCCAATGCAGTGCCTGACCCTCCAGATGCAAACTGTCTGTTGTCCGATACAGACAACCAATCACCTGATTCATTGTTTGTGGGGAAACACTTTGTAAACATTAGAGGGAACTCTGTATGTATGTGTGTGTGTGTGCTCATGTGTGCGTGTTTGTGTGTGCATCTGTCTGTGTGCACGAGCTTGTATCAGTGTGTTTGTTAATGAACACTTGGACTGTGGTTACATCCAGATGGTCACTTGGTCACATCCGTGGTACTATATTTGTGTGGGTGTGTGTGTGTGTGTGTGTGTGTGTGTGTACCTCAAGAATGCAAGAGGTACAGGTCTCTCATCCACTTCACTTCTCCTCTAGCCATCTAAAGAGATAAACATTAAATATTTTTTTAGATAATATTGCATTAGACTTCATTGTGATAATATAAAATATGCAGTGACAATGTTGCAGCAGAGTTGGTACTGATCTGAGGTTTCAGAGAGTCTGCACAGAAGCTGAGTTGAATGACTGAGGCAGTGTTGACATCCACCCAATTAACTACAGGGAGAAATCCAATTGCTGAAATGCTGAGGAACAGATGAAGTCAAAACAGGTAACAGACAGGCCCAAATGAATCATTTAGTCTGCCATTTCCATTTTGTAAGGCTGAAGATGAAGAGTGGCCAAGTTTTTAAAACGATAAATAGTACAAGAATTAGAAATATAGCAAAGATGGTTCTTGTTGTGTAACTGATTACCACCTGGAACTGTTCAAATGAAAATGGGTGTGATACATACTGTAAACAGAGGATGTCATGGTACTGGGCATTTATTTGAAGTCGATCCCATTGTTTTCAGGTGTGGCAATGGCAAATCAAGCGGCTGTGGTTAGTCTGTGTTGAGGAGATGGTCCACCTTTCTGTGTTTATAGAAAAGTAGGGAGAAATAACATAATGGATCCCACATGGCAGGACAACAAATGAAGGTAAGATTTTACATTAAATAAGATTCCTGATCCTGGGATGATGCTTGGAAGTGAATGAAGCCATTGCTTATATTAAAATACTTCATAAATTATTCTTGGAAGAGTAGATGCACTTTATACAGCCAGGTAGTGCTTAATTTTTATTTAATAATAGGAAACAGAGTATAACCCTGGAAAAGTATAGAATGCTATAAGAACTACACAGGCCCAACGTTTATTTTTCCATCCTCTGACTTTGTGAAGCTCTGTGAACTACTTTTTCAAATTAGTACAGCGTCTCAAGGAAATGTACGTTAGGAACCATTTCCCTAAAATCTTGCCTTATTTTCCCCTGAAAGAGGCTCTAAAAGTCTTTTCCAAAGTGCCTAGACAGACTGAAAGAAATATCATCTTTCATTCCTTGCCTGAACAAAGAATATTCACAGCCTCAAACTATTTGGACGGACCTCCCTTATATTTTCAAGCGTAGCTATAGGTTTGGGGAGCGTAGGAGCCGTCTGGTTGTGTTGGTGTGTTATCCTTACATTTACATGGGCGTGTAATTGTTGAACTTAGCAGTGTGTTCATTCATTAGTGAGTGCTTACCTCCCTGGTCCCTCTCCTCATCTCTCTACATTAGCTCTGACAGTAATGAGTTGCCAGGCCTACCCTCTTAACTGGCCTGATGCATGCTTGTGGCAAACCCACTCTAGCTGCCCAGCTAAAATGGAAACATGCTGTTTCACTGTGTCACTTTTTTCCTCCTCTGTTCCCCCTCTCTCTCTTTTCTTCCTTTCCACCCTTTTTCTGCCTGTTCTGATTCAGTCAAATTTCCAGCAAGTTGTGGGAATGTTTGTTTATCGAATTGTCTGTGTATTAAAGACTGAAGGAAAAGTGTTTTTCTTTTTTTTGCAGCTATCAACAAAAGCAAGACCACTTATGGTTATATCTGAATTCCCTCTTGTATTTAAATTATTCACACGGGGAGAACATTAATAATTTGGAAATTGAGGCGTATGAATCCCATGGTGCCAGGTCTTGCCTCTGCCCACTTAAACAAATAAACAAAAACTGTTAGTGAATGCACTGTTAACCCAAAGTGCGGCTTCCCTCTTTGTGAGGAAAGATTGTTTTGAGGTTTACTTTGCCTACTACCGTCATTTACCAATTTGTAAAAGTAAAGCATATTGCTGTACAGTCTATTCACTCTGTGGCCACTTTATTAGGCCATAGAGACACCTCCTAGTTTACGTAAACAGCTCACTCCTCCACACAGTCAGTCAGTATATAAAACATGCAGACAGGGTCAAGAGGTTCAGATGCTGTTTGAATAGGAAAGACGGGATCTAAGTGACTTTGAACATGGTATGATTGTTGGTGCCAGACATGCGAATTCCAGCAACTCAGAGACAGCCACCCTCATGGGATTTGTGGGCACTGCAGTGTCTAGAGTTTACAGAGAACTGTGTGATAATCAATAACATTCAGTCAGCTGCAGTCCTGACTTCCAAAAGGGCTTATTGATGAGAGAGGACAGAGGAGAATGGCAAGAATCATTCAAGCTAACAGGCAGGCCGCAAGTCACTGGAAATAACAGCTCAGTACAACAGTGATGTGCAGATAGGCATGTCAGAGCACACAAATCAAACCTTTTGCCATGCCAGCTAAAAAAAAAAGTTGAAGTGACAGCAGGCGCATGATTACCAAAACAGGATGATTGAAGAGTTGAAAAACGTTGCCTAGTCCAAGGAATTACGGTTTCTTTTGCTACATGTTGGTGGCAGTGTCATAATTTGGCATAAAAAGCAAGAATCCATAGATCCATCCTGCCAGGTGTCTGTGTCACAGGCTGGTGGTGGGGGTGTAATGTGGTGAGGAATGTTTTCTTGGCACACGTTAGGCCGCTTGGTACCAACTGAGCATCGTTTCAACAACACAGTGTACCTAAACATTGCTGCTGACCATGTGCATCCCCTCATGTCCACAGTTTACCCTTTTTTCATTCCTGCAGGATAATGTGGAATGTCACAAAGCAGGCATCATCTCAAGATGATTCCAGGAACATGACAGTGATTTTTTTACTCCTATAGTCAGCACAGTCCCCGGATCTCAACCCAATAGAGCACATTTGGGACGAGATGGAATGGGACAAAAGGAACTGCGTGAGAGTCAGCATGGGCAAAGATCCCTAATGAACATTTCCAGCAGCTCCTTGGTGAATCAATACCTCAAGAATTCAGGCTGTTCTGGAGGCAGAATGCGCTCCTACCTGGTACTAGCTCGGTGCCTTATGAAATAGCCACTGAGTGTATGTATAGAACAGTAATTCTGTATTCTGTATTATGAATTCTGGTTTATCCATTTTCTCCCAGTACTGTATCCTACGGCAAAGAAAAAAAGATTTGTTCTATTTGCACAGAACAAAATATGTAACATATTTTCTCAGGGGGAAATATGCTACATATTACATGCATTTAGGTTGGGAATGCAGTAGATTCCTTTTATGTTATCAGACATGTGCTGCAGATTCGTGGAACTTATTCACGAAGGACTTAGCCTTTAGAGCTCTTTCTCCCTCACTCTATCCCAGAGGGTGGAAAAGATACATGAGTTCAGCTATGTGATTCCTGACTGGACTGCAGAGATAAGAGACCTCGAATAAATCTCCACCCCTCCAAATGGGTTCCAGTGACAGTGGAAATAAAGAGGTTTTGGTTGGCCAGCCGGATGACTGACGTCTTGGTGCCGTTCCCACCTCAGTGACCAGCAGATAAACCCAGGATTAGAGAGACACTATTAGACTGGCACAGGCACAGACACACACGCACACAAACACACACACACACACACAGTTAAACACACCAAACACATTCAAGTATGCTGCACACATACAAGCCGTATGGCTGCTATTATCAGTCCCATTTTAATTTACCTTCATTTTTCTGTCCTTTTCCTACTATTGCTAGTCAGAAATCATTATTTAAGAAGAGAAACATTAGGCTTCTAAAAGGTTTGGGTAAAGCCGGAGGAGCCGAAAAAGAGAAGGAAAACAGAGAGAGAGAGATGAAGGGAACGGCGGAGCAGAGAGTGCAGAGATGCTATCGGGGATCAGAGATTCTGTCTGAGCTTCGGACCTCTCTGCGTTGCGAACTCCTGGCGGCCTGACCTCAGATGATTCCAATCTGTTGCTGGTTGGAGGAATGACATCCAGAGGAGATTCCCTGCAGCGATAAAGTCACTGGACAACTTCATAAAGCATGCACCATGTACACGGAGCAATAGCATGCTGCAGGTAAGCCTATGACTAATGTATAACAATGAAGCAAAGCGAGTCTGGACTATTGGAGCAGATATTCTCCTGGACACAGAAGATCAGCTTTTTGTATCTGAACTCATATTCTCCATATCAATCAATTCTGGATGATAACCAAGAGGTGGATTCTGTGTGGCACACTTTGTGTGTGAAACAGAGACAAAATTATAAATTTGTTTGTATTCAAGTTTATGTTTTACAAAAATGAGGCATAATTTATAGTGTCTTGTAAACCCAAGTGGGTGGGGCAGTGAGGGTGAAAAAAATGAATCAACCAATCAAACAATCAACCCAAAGTTAGCCTAGACATCTTTCTCCTTGAATCCACAAACAGATGCTTGATCAGTATTCCTTCAGAAATTGCCTAAACCTTAAACCCAAACTTAGCTCAAGCCTGACATTATATCAGTGGACATAAACATTTAGAACTACCCTATTTCCTCCGGTATATAGTCTGGTTATAAGACCTGTAAGATGGCTCTGCACACATAGCTCTGCAGATGTAATGCAAATACCATGTGCCCATGAGACATGCAATTATCATTAATGTGGTTGTGCTAATTAAATCACCAGTGCATACTGCTGAGCCAGCTGTAGGTTATATGGTAGCTTCCCTGATGGCTAGTCTAGCAGGTTTTCTTAAACTATAAGTCAAGACCCCAAATGGGTTGTGAGCCTGTTAAAGGTGGGTCTCCACACAACGAGAATACTAGGATGTTTTTATGAGCCCAGGTCCCAAGGTGAGTCCTGAGCTGAAAAAGTTTAAGAACCTTGAGTAAGCCTTGTTTAGATAGTTCACTCATGTCAGTGCAGATCAGGCACTCTTCTAGCCAAATTGTACTGTAGTCATTTGCATGCTTGAGTGAAATAAAATTGAATATCGCTTTGATTTTAGGAATCCATATTTTGTAATGACATTGTAACTGGATGCAGTATTTCAACCATTAATAGACTAATTCCCCACATTAATATATTATACAATAACAAGGCTGAGATCTAGCACTACTTGATCTTTGAAAGCGTATACCGGTTTAAAGAGAGCTCTTCCTTTCGCCATTGGTGTTGGCTGTTGATAATCCTTTGGGATAATGTGGTACAGTTATGTGAATGCTGTACCCTGGAGAATGGCCCTTATCTTCAATGGCTCTGCAAAACTCCAGCTGTTTTTTAATTGGCTGGCAGGGTGTGTGAACAACAAGTACCTCCCAGCAGTGCTCTGTTCTGTGATGGAGAAGCAGTAAGGCATGGCACGTGGCCAGGAGCTAAGGGGCCGCCTGGGTCAATACAAGCAATAGTTGCTGCTGTGGTTTTCAAACTTTTTCTCCAGGGGGATAGATTTCCATAAGATTTTTTCTCATGGTCCAAACTGATTTTGTGGGCTATTGAGTAAGATATACTAGCATTATTTATTTACTCTGATTTTGGCTATCAACCAACAAGGCTGTTATTCAACCTACTTTACATAGGATGGACTTTGGAATGCTATGGCAACACAAAATACACCCTCAGACAATAAGGCAGAGTCGTACTTTTGTCAAAACTTTATTTTCTGACAGTGTAGATACTAGGTGAACTAGTCAGTTCATTCAGCTGGTGAAGTTAACAATTACATCAGAATTATTTGGGAAACCACTTAAAATTTTCCTGTGACGAAAACTTGGAATATGTCATGTGTCACAATTTAGTGGTACGTTTTTCTAGCAGCAACAAGACTACAGTCAGTCGCTGGGTGCCTCTAGCACTCATTCCTACATGTCATTTCAACTCACTGAGAGTGGCTGAAAGATATTTATTGTTCTAGGTTGGCTTCTGCACAGTTCCAAAAAACAGCTGTTTCAACTGTTGGGTAGAAATAGTGCATTTTGTTGATATAAAACAATATTTGTGGTAATAGTATTAGTTCATTCTAGGAGCAACACTGGTTTTATTGTATTTCTGCACTAAGAGGTCTTGTAGAAGATGGAAAAAAACCAGCCATCTTTCCTCTATTTTCCTCTTTCCTTTGAAGGATTGTCCATCTGGCTTGGTGGCAGGCACTGATCCATCCTTGCCCTGGCACTTGGTTCAACGTCAAACCACTGAAATGTCACTTCAAGTTTCCGCCAGCACTTGTCACTGCAGGACTAGGTTTGTCCCCAGGCTACAGCTGCAAGCTGCATACAGCGTGGTGTCAGAAAGACTATTCTCCCTCCATCTCACATTCGAATCTTATTCACCTATCTCCTTTAATGTGTTATTCCTTTCTCCTGCAGGTGATATGGTTGTGTGGGTGAGAGTCTGTATCCGCTCAAGGGATGCCGAAGTCGAATCATTAGCTTACTGCCCTTAGTCACTCACATGCACACACACACACACACACACACACACAGAAATGTGTGTATACACTTGCATTTGCACACACATACACACACACACACACACACCCACACCCTTCCATCTCCAGGAGGGTAAGTAACCAATTTCAAGTGGCTTGACACCTGCAGCCACTTTCCCCCTTCCCTCTCTTCTTCTCCCTCTCTATTCCCCCGTCTCTCTATCTCTCGCTCTCCTCTGCTTCCTCACCTGTCAACCCGTGGAGAAAAATTCATTCACAGTGAGGAGAGGAACCATTTACAGGTCTGGAGAGAAGGCCCTCTCCTGGTGACACTCCCCTCTCGAGAGAAATGGTCAACAATTCTCTCCCAAAGCTAGAAATCAAAGGACCGTGACTCTGGAGGCTTCAATTGCAGAACAATTCCGAGTTACAAACAGTAAAGTTTATGTACTTTCAGGTGATGCATAAATGACTTTAATTAACTATAAAACCTCAAGGTGCTAAAAAAAATCGAAGCTAACTTAATTCAATCTTTATCTATTGTTTGTTCTTTTGAGGTGCAATAGGTAATGACTGAAAGAAGCAATTTCCATGCTACATGCTAATGTGAGCATTTTTTTTATCTTTGAAAGCTGAAAGTGGGCTCTTACGAGTTATTGAAGGAAAGTGAGGATGATATGACGTGAACATATGCTCGACCCCTCTATGAATGTTTCATCTTGCCACTCCATGCCCTAAAATACACACTTGCCCCCTGTTTCAATCTGTGCAGCATATTGCAACATATGGCGAGTTTACGATGACTGTCCAGTCACAGCCACCAGCCAATATCAGCCTTTTTAGAACTGAGGACATGCCATCTGTCAAAAAGCTGATAACTACTGCAGAACTATATGATGTTGTGCCATAAATGATGAAACACACAGACACTGTATATAAAACATGGGAAACCATGGTGAATCATGCAGGGGACCGAGCAAGGGGCTGAGACAAGCACTTTTCACCAGCTTGACAAATAAAAACAAGAAAACAAGAAAAAACAAGAGCATACACTGTGTTTAACTGTGACTGTGAGTTGTATCTTTGAGAAAAAACAAATCTTCACAACCTTGGGAAGATCTCCAATTGTTTGTGAAATAACTGTCTGTTTATAGTATCAAATCGCCATGGAGAACAGGTATTGGTTTTTCTTTAAAGATTGTTGGGATAGTGATTTGGAAGGGAAATGGGTATGTTCAGAAAATTCTGCTCATGGCCCTCTCGCTCCCACTCACTGTTAAGATAGGTTTGTGATTGTGTTTTTAGCGGAATGAAAGCAAATTTATCTTGGAACTGTCCAGAGATGTGCCATCATTTCAATATGCTACAATTTCACCACCTGACAGAAAAAAAAAATGTTTTTTTTACTATTATCAGGCCTGCTCACTAAACTAACTTCCTCTGTCTCAACCTTGTGCTCAGAACTGTGAAGATCAACTGAGGAAGAAGAGGTACTGGCCACAGCTCTT
Source organism: Centroberyx affinis (assembly GCF_046629955.1). Classification (NCBI taxonomy): domain Eukaryota; kingdom Metazoa; phylum Chordata; class Actinopteri; order Beryciformes; family Berycidae; genus Centroberyx; species Centroberyx affinis. The sequence goes on from NW_027280727.1 coordinate 256,294, forward strand.
TGGCTGGGCTGGGAAATTCCCATAAAAGAATCACATCCCATCTGTTCTGGTGTTTATAATTAGTGGGTGAACACTGAGGGGGGAAATTAATCTAATTTGACAAAATAACAGTAACAAATGAAGTAAAATGGCCAGGCTCAGTGATTGGGACATTATACAATGGAAAGAAATATCCAGAGGTTGCAATAATGACCACTTTCACACATGGAGAAGGCAGGCGAAAACAGAGTATGACACTGCAGAAAATGGAAGTGAGAGATGCTGTTCATTGAGTTGTAGCATTGTATCTCTCTCCCTGTCCCTCTCTCTCACACACCCCCACCCCCAACACACACGCGCACACACACACACACATATGCTTTAGGACCCACACCCACATGCAAACACATGTGTTTCAGCAGTAAGACACAAAGTAGCAGAGGTGGAGGAGATGTGCTTTGTGTTTAATGAGTCGTGTCTAAGGTGTAAATAAAACATTGTCTGTCTCAGACGGTGGCTATGCTGCTGCACCTTCACGGCTTCATTTAATCCTTATATTCACCTCTCCTTGCTCTCATAGCCTCTTATCACGGCAGAGTGGGGATACTCCTCTCTCTCATCATCAATCACCGGAGCCTGTGCCCTGTCACCCTGCTGGCAGAGGTGCTGTGCTTTGTGCTATTGTTTTGTTCTGTTTTGTTTGCTGTATTAAAATGGCTCTATTTTTGGCATAGAAGGTCCTGTGGGTTGACTTGGCACTTATAAAGCTCCGTGGCGATCGAGATGAATGTTTAGCTCAGAAGACTCACAAACTCTCACAAAACTTTCAGAGAGGCCCGGGGTTTATAATGCGGTTGTTCTTTAAAATCTCAAAACCAGGACAATTAGTTACTGGTTGTCAGGGACACATTTATAATGGCTACATATGATGCAATAATACACTCTATCCCAGCTACAATTAGAAATATAAAATCACAAGCTTACTTACTCTAAGCCTTATGAGAATTATGGTGAAGTTCACGTTAACGTGATTTCACACAAATACGTGAAATGAACACGATCTCTAAAACGGCGATTTACGTGTGGACACGTATTATGGGAAAACAACGTTTCTCCACCGCAAAATGAATTACGTTCCCCCGCAACGAAATGAAAGACGTTCCTCCACCACGAATTTAAAAACGTTTCTCCACCACGAATTGAATTACGTCCCAAAGGCTGGTTAAACGGTTAAATTTAGGCAAGTGAAATGACTTATAGTAAATTTAGGCAAGTAAAACAAGTTTGGTTAAGGTTAGGGTTAAGGTTATGGTAAAGTTTAGGCAAGTAAACCAACTTGGTTAAGGTTTGGGTTAAGGTTATGGTTAGGCAACTAAAACAACTTGGTTCCACCAACATGTAATTTGCTATTAACATGTCGTGTTCATTTCATGTTTTTCTGTGAGATCAGTCTGAACAAAGCTAAGATCCTTTTCATTTATAAGTGTCAGTAGACAAAAATGTTCTTACAAAAGGCTAAGGTCCATTCCTGTTTCAGATCCAGAACAGAGGGAATGCTTGAATGATCCTTGGGTTGCATGTGTAAGAATACTGTATATAGTATTTATGAATAGAAGTGCTAATCTGAGGCCAGAGGATTTTTAAGATATTCAATGGAGGATGTTCACTTCCTGAAATTATTGTCACATGAAATAGAATACCAACCACAATACAACAAGTAGTTTCATTCAAGCAATCGGGTGTACCTTGTACCTAATCGCATCAATGTCATACTCAAAATGACAGTGAAGAACACCCTTTCTGGTGTTATTGCTGTATTGGCATTATATTCTGTAGAGCTTGTGAGCCAATTTCAGTCAGCATATTTGATCGCCTCCTATACTTGGAGCCCTTGATGCATAACGTATTAGTCAGCCATCAAAATGCGATCAGCCATCATTTTTTTTAATCAAGCCCAAGAGCTCAAACGTTGGACCGAATGAAGGTAAGACACATAACATTGCAGCTACAGTTTACAATGGTGTTGGTCACAATGTATCATAACAACCTATTTCACATCAACATATTCAGAACAATATTATGATTATCTCTTTTTGTATATGCATAAAGCATCATCACATAAGAGAACTAACAGTAGTATCACTGGCCAGGTCCATATACAGTAAACATCAGCATGACATGAACATTTTCATTCACTGATTTTCTCTACTCTCTACTCTAAGATTCTGTGCTTGGCTAAAACAGACCAACGCTCATATTCAAGCCTATGGGCAATTTAGAGTCTCCAATTCGCCTGACTTGCATGTTTTTGGAATGTGGGAGGAAACTCGAGCACCCATGTGGAAACCCACGTGAACATGCAGACTCTACCCCTGAGTCACCATGGCGCCCCGCATAAACTCTACTATGACTTAAACATGCTATGCCTATTTCCGCATAGAGAAGTTTGTATGATCCTGACCTGACCTAGATCAGCTGTCCCACTCCTAGAGGCTTCATGCGTACAGAACTAAGATCCTCTGGGAAATCAGGTACTGTTCCGTTCAAAAAACGCAGGACGGAGGACATGCCTGGAAGGAGTCACTGAGGCATGAAATCCTAATGTTACAGTTTCTGTGACAGTTAGCAGGCCAGGTCCACCAGTCATCTTTGCCTTACCAAGATTAATGGCGGATCGCACAGGTTGGGCTCCCATTACGTGGTTTGTCCATCGCCACCTCGTTACAGACACATCTTTCACTGTCAGACAGCGGAGGGAGGTGCTCAAACGGTCAGACCCCTGCAAACCAAGCTCACATAAACCTGATATGCACTGTACACCACATGGCTAAGACCACTAAATCCCCGCCCCACTCCACACACACACATGTGCACACACATTGTCAAAACAACACACACACCTTCAGGCAGGAGCTACACCTTTCCACATTCATCTTTAAAAGACGTGAGTGTGTGTAGTGATGAATTTGGCTGTTCAAAAGACAGATCCATTTGAGAACTGCCTCTCCTACACTCATCAGCCTCACTGTACACTGTAAAAAGTAAAGCTAGCTCCCATCAGAAGGGTTTTGGACCATGGATTTATAGCATTTTAATGTAATCCATGTCGACTTTTCTCTAGATATGTCATTGTGATTTAAACTGTGCAAAAGTGTATACCCCTGTGAGCTGCTTTCTATTGGCATTTCCCTTTACTGGTCCTTTTGATCCATTACTTAACATACAGGAGTTTTCCACAAGCAATCCCAAAACTCCAAAAGCGAAAACACAAAGCAGATCACTGGGGTTACTGAATGTAACGGTGAGTCATTTTTCTTTTCTAGCAATATAATGTGTCATCATAGCTATTTTCTTAGGAATATACCTTTGTAAAAATCCTGCATAAATAGTATTTGAAACCAACCCCCATGATATATTGTGTTTTGCTGGGTCATTACACCAAATATTGACATATTTTGATGTTTGATTCACTTATAAAAGGTGATGGACATTTTTGTCTTGTGATGTGTGTGCGCATACACGTTTGCCAAGCATCACTTTTGTCAGTGTGATGTAGAGAAACGGATTCCCAGGCAGGACGCGGTGTCTGATAGCTTGAGAGACTGTAACTAATGGCCTAGTGTCAAGCTATGGATAATGTATGGCTGCACATACAGCTGGATAAATAGGATAATGGCCAATGTCATCTTTAGGTGTGTGTGTGTGTGTGTTGATGAATGATATACTGTGTGTAAGTGTTGGTGATCAGTGATATACAGTGGCTTGTGTGTGTGTGTGTGTGTGTGTGTGTCTGGCTGTGTCTGTTTGCAAGTGCACACATGCTTGGTTGGTCATGTATGTGAGAAAGGATGCACCACATATTGGTCATCCATTATTTTTTTTATTTTTTTTACCTAAGAATGCAGGCTTCGGAGTCTATTGTCCCATGGTTCTAATGAGTGGCCTTGTTAATAATTCATAGGAAATTCTACATGGCGAATGGTAAGTTATTGTGTTTTTGTGGCTCCATTCATCTTCATAGTGACTAATCTGCCCTATGGCGTAATGGCACTCAGGACTTTGTGGGTATAATGGGAGTCAATGACATTTTCAGGAGATGTGATTGCCCTAACTTTTTATTTTCCCCCCGCACACGCAAATACACACACACACACACTGCAGATTCCAGTGAGCAGTAGGAGTTCATGTGCATGACAAAATCCCCTAAGCTTGAGTGAATGCAGGCGCTCCATCCCTCACATCCATCCGCCTATTTATCTAAGTAAGCTACATGTAAGCTGTTATTTATGACGAGACTCTGGAGAATTATGTGATCTAAGTAGCTTCTCTCTTATTATTGCATTAATGCGCATTAAAGCATTAAAGATAGCTGTGTATATTCTCCTAGTGGGTTTGTCCATCCATATTCATGAGGAAGGAAGAGGAAACTGAGGTCTGCTAGGTTGTCAGTACATTAGTCTTCATGGCTCTCTCTCTATCTCTTCCTCTGTGTGTCTCTCTCTCTTTCCCCTATGAGAGATTAGAGAGATCAGAAATTAGCTAATGTGATAAACAGCTCCGACAGACTACCATGTCTGTATAATTACTCTGGAAACAATAGGCCAAGAGTTTGTGTGACACAAAGACAGGAAAAGTTGTGAATGCAATAAAGAGACCCATCTGATTAAGCCTTTGGCTCTGGACAGCAGGTTCTCCACTGCATGACAACACATATTTTGCAATCAGAGATCTATTTTTCAAGCAATAATACAGGTATATCTACATATATATTGCAGGTTTCAAGGAGGTGTTTTGGATTTCCAAACATTCATGTTTGATGTTCAAACACTGATGAGTGCAAACTTTGGAATTAATAAACAGAAGCAAGGGACCCGAGACGAAACCAATTTCAAAAACTTGTTTGATGTATGTGTGTCAACAAGGACTCTAATAGTTTGCTGCAATCAATGAAACACACAATGATGATAATCAAACAGAACATAATTGGAGAATGGCACTTTATTACAATTTATGGCTTCTTTCATATTAGTTATCCTCCTCTAAAGTGAAATCAGCTAGTCCTACACACGTGAAACAATGTGGATGCTGGCCAAAGAGAGAAAGGGTAAGGGAGAGGAGGAGACAGAAAGAAAGAAAAAGAAAGAAAGAGAGATAAAGAGAAGAACGATAGAGAGAGCACTGGAGAGATCACTCACCTTTTCCCTCCGTCCATCCGTCCCTCTCCACCTCCGTCCCTCCGTCCTGCTGACAGAAATACATTAACTGAGACACACTCTCGCCTTGAAGTTCCTCCCTCAGCAGCCGCTGTCTCAAACACTTTATTGAGTTATCGAACAGAGAATATATATGACAAATGGAGTCAACAGACTGGGCTTTGGTTTACATCCCTATCCAAACACACTGTGTTTACTCGAGGAAATCAAAATATAAATCTGTGCCCAGCTCATGTGCAGATCAATAGCCTGCTTCAGATACCTTCAGGTGTCAGTCAACAAGCACATGGGTAATATCGCAATGAATACAGAAACTCTGTCTCTCCTTTCACCTACTGATTACACAGCCAAAGGATTGTGTAATTAACCAAGTGACCTGTTTGTCATTTGCACATGCACGGGTTGGGAGAAGAGCGGGAGCCTGTCCTTTCCCCGGGTAAACTTCCCTGCTGAAGTCATTCAGTAAGGCTGAAGGAGAGGTGGAGAGAGACTTGTGGTTATATTAGTAATATTGTTATGGCCTGTTATTGTTTGTGTCTTTATGTATTGGTCTTTCAGTGAGCGGCAGTGCTAGCGAGCGTTAACACCCGGGCAAGTGAGTGCTTACCAGGGGAGATGGAAGCCCGAGAGACGCACACATCTGCCAGACCCGTTGAGCCTCCTCCCACCTCATCCTCCCTCAGGCTGTATGGATGTCTGTCAGCACAGACCCCATCTGTCCAGGGGTGAGGGGGGAGGATGAGAAGGGGAGATATGAAGCTTGGACCGGAGGGAGAGAGGAAACCGTGTTGCTGTCTCCAACATCCGTTTGACAACTAGATCTGATGACTGTACACGGCCTTTGACTTTGCAGGTCTGTTTGTGTGTGCCTTTGTGTGTTCTTATGTGTGTGTGTGTGTGTGTGTGTGTGTGATGCACTCTTAAAAAGGATGTTTTTAACACATCAGTGTGTCTTGTGTCTCTGCATGCATTTTTTTCAGCATGTTATTGACAATCCATTTTAACACGTTATAAACATGTTGAAAAGTAACACAAATATGTGTTAAACATGCACATGCATATATGCATGTGCATGTACCAGCTATATGTGTATGCATGTATGTATGCATTCGACTGTGCAAGTAAGAGGGTGGCTGTGAACTCTATGTCGCTGTCATCTGATGAGTCAGCAGGTTGTTTACTGAAGTTGTTGTTGGAGCAACAACAGAGTCTTACCCTCCGAGTCCCAGCGTGCCTCATTAGCTGCTGCCATTTCAGTTCTTGTTCCCTTGTTAATCATCTCAGTCGATCACCTCTGTGCAATCACTTCAATTTAGAGATTTAGTAAAAGTTGAACTAAGCTGCAAAATGCAAGTCAGTGTGGCAGCTCCAGTAATACCACATGCCTGCAATCAAAGGATGTAGGTTTTTAGTCAAGTAAATTAGATCTGGAGCAGCAAGGTGGCCTATTGGCTAGAGAGACTGTTCTTCTGTTGGGTTCAAGTCCCTGTGCCACCCTAGCAGAGACACTGAATCCCTACCTGCTCCAATTAAATTAAAAGAAAAAAGAATTTAGTGGCAGCTGGCAGTCCACTGCTTACCAGGAACAGTATGACCATCAAATGATAAACATGACCCAGAATTGCTGAAATCAAAATGGGGGGGTTCCACTCAGAAAACAAGCAACCTCCTCATTATCACTGTGAGCTGACTATCACCCCCTGGTAGTTTCCCCTGGTACAAAGGTCTTGTTAGGGCTGGGTGATGCGTTTTTTTGGCCTAGGTAATAATCTTTGATTAAGGCCTGGTGCTTCAAGCAGTACCATGTGAACTCGTCACATGTGAACTCATCACATCCTCTCATACGTTACATTTTATGGTTACACTTTGCCTTTTGTGAGCGGTGATGAACATCTCTGAAAAGAAATTCATTTATTTTTGAAGAGCGTTCACCTGCCACTTGATGATGTGAGCGTTGTCTCTCAGTAATGATGTTCTAACTAGATGCTCATTTTGTGTGAGGAGGCACACGGTTGAATAGATAGTCTATTTAATGAGCATCATTCATGCCAATCTCAATCTAACATGACCTTGTTCTTCTCCACCTTGTTCCATTTGAAAACTGCATTCATATTCCATATGCAGCCTGTCTAAATGTACGAATACACAGAAATGGTTCTTCAATAAACAGGGCAATTGGGCATGATGATAAAGAAAATGCTGAAAAACAGCAAGCTCAAAGTCATTCAAATGCTGTCAGTCTACTGTATCACCGTCCAAGCCCATTAGGGGTGACAAGCAAAGAAAAAGACTGTCATGTACATTTCCTGCTATCTGAAATCTTTTTTGATTAGGGGTGTATTTATGTTAATTTGTTTGTGCTTGCCATCCTCCTTGCCATTCCATGTTGTAGCAACATGACATCTCATTATTCATGCAAAGATTTCATCTGGTCTCTCTCTCCAACCAAATGTTAATTTTGTCATCTCTCTGAGAATAAGTGAGCGTTACTGACACATGGTAAAAGGTGAAGCAAATAAGTCCATAACTTCCAATTTTTTCTGTCAAGTCCCATATTATCATGAGGCCAAGCTAAGTTGTTGAATTAAAGAGAGATGGCTGTGATGCAAAATAAATAAATTAAAATCGGGTTTTGTTTTCTCCTTGTATTTGCATCAACAATATACTTTAGGGATAAAGGAGATCACGAAAAATATTATACTTACAGAGGAAAGAAGTGATTATATATTCTCTGTGCATTTCATAGAATATGTTTTTCTCAAGCCTTTCTCCAACCTTGTTTTCCTCCCAGATGTATGTTTTAAAAGACGATGGATTTTCTCTCCATATCTAAATTGAATTTGTTCTCTTTATCAAACCTACTCAAACATGTACGCTCTCTTATCTATTCAAGTAAACACCTCCTTTTGTAGTGCCATACTTTTTTATCCTCAACAGTTATCTCTTATGTATGGCCACGTGCGGTCTCGTTCAAGGGCAGTACACCCACCTGCGCTTCATCCTTGGGCGTAGATTCCCCCCGGTGAGCCGGGCTGACCTCAGTGCAAATGCAGATGAGCATGTGGCCGGTGCCAACTCCAGATCAAGACCTTTGCTCCCTTTGGTTCAAACATGAGGGATTATTTCAGCAGCTACAGTTGTTGTTTTTTTTCAGCATGAAAATGTGTTTATAAGTTTTCTGCCTCTCATCTGTCTTCTATCAGCACTCTGTCAGTCACCGAACGGATACGGCAGTTCATAAGTCAGATTGACCTTGACAGAAAGAGCTGTCCTCCGCTAATGCTGCTGCATACCAATTTGCCCATGTTGTTGTTCTGACATTTGAATTAAAATATCCGGGATGTCTTGCCTCCATTGAAAGCCACTGAAAGAAGGTCTGGTTATGAATTTGGAAAAAATGTATAAGGCATGTGTATGGCATGTCCTTATACAGTCTGCTGGGTTGTTACCTAATGGCAGAAAGGAATTGAATACTGCTGACATGTTTGTTTACTACACAAACAACATCAGACAGTATCTTTCCATGGATGGTCAGGGGACCAGATAGATGGTGTATTGGCTAACCGTTAATTGGTGACTATCGTGTTTCTTATATAAAGGTGAATAAAAAGACAAAATTTGAAAATATTAAGACCTTATTTAGAATATTTATGTTTATTTATGTTCCATTATTGCTAAATTTTCTGAACTGCAATGTGAGAGAAATTATGATATAAGGTTTTCACCACGATCTTCACAGTTTGTGATGGACTACTCAGAAGTTATCAAAATCTTGCTGCGTGTTTCCATCCATGTGGTTAATTCTCTGGGTCTGGCTGACTGAGCCAATCACATTAACAACCTCTGTCTCCGCAGCGGTAACAGTATTAGCAGCGGCAGTATTACCAATGTATGGCCTTGTGAAAAGCAGAGGTTACATTTATTTCCCCACTTTTTCTGTGCAATTTCTTCTGCAGCATATCAGCCCCATTGTGCTCACTGGTATGTAAGTCGGCCCCTAATTTCACTAAACACGCTAACCTTTCACAGCACAATGTGATAATGGCTGGTTTAATGTCACGTTGTCGCTCATTGAGGGCAGATGGGGGAATCCGCTGGGACTTACACAAAAGATTAAGTGGAATAATTATCCCATGTACAATTATGAGTGACATGAGGCTGATTGGAATGGTGGTTGTTAATGCCAGAGTCTACAATATACATATTGTTTAAGGTTGTCAGAGGTGCTGTTTGATTACAGATGAGAAGTAATGGATGTAATAACATTATTTTATGCAGTTCTTCCCCTGCCACATTATTATCACATTACCGCAAATAAAGACATGTTGTTCAGATTAAGGTGGACCTGCCTTTAACACAACCTTGCTGGTTCATTTGCCATGCAAGCAGTGTTGGCTGTTGGTAGACACCACATTCCATGAGAAAATTGGGGTTTCTTTGCCAATTACAATCAGCAATGTAAATAATATAGAAAGTTATGACCCTAATTTAAGGAAATCCTGCTGCTTTGCATATTCCTTCATAGTAGCCTATTTCAACGTGCCTCAGGAAACACTGGAAACCAGTCTAACCATTGTCAGCTACATGCGTATCACCACCAGAATCTAGCCAAACGCTGCGCCTTTTATTTGACTAAATCTGTAACAAGGAAAAATGAAGGAGTAAAATGACAGTTTAATGTCTTCATTCATTTTCTCAAATACTGTAGGTAAGCATAATCTCACACATGACTTGGTCCTGAGGTCTAATTTTAGAATCCATTTAACTCAGCCTGTGAGTGAGCCTGTAACATCCTTTGGCATGTCTCAGGAACTGATTCATTTATTATAATGGAGTGGCTTGAAATTACATATCTATTTCTCAAATAATATCAGGCTGTGGCTCACACCAGCAGACAGATCAAGGAAAAGATTTGTTAAAAATGGAGGGAAATAAATATGTGAATACTGAGTCTAACACCACTGTTATTTAGAGGCCTAAACTTAAAGTTTTTGTTTTCATTGCAATTTTACTCATGAGGTTGTTGACTGACACCTGGGTGAGAGAGATAGGTATAAATTGCTCTTAAGACTGGGATAGAATGAAAGATAGAAAAGAGGGGTGAATAACTTAAGCCCAGGATGGTATAGAAAAGAAAGAGGAGTAGAATGAGGAGAAGACGAGTGGAAAATGTGTCCGCCGAAGCGTAAAATTAGCAATTACATTGGGTGTCATCAGTAATAACTATTTCAGGCCAGATCTAGGGGGTTAATGTCGAACAGTGAGACTGTAAATCAGCCGTTACACCTGTGTTCAATCAGCCGGTCAGGGGAGGCTGTGATAGAGCACAACCCGGCTCAAAAAACGCACCTATGCACCGATAAGCCAAGATGGCCGCCATCTGCTGGGAAAGCTTTCAGAGGCAATTTATTTTTTAAGACCCATATGCTGACCTTGGTTGTGAAAGAACAAATTTGTATGAAATCACATCGCAGGTTTATCCTTGTGTGTGTGTGTGTGTGTTTGGTGGGAATGTGTTTACGTGTATATATTGGTGGATTTTTCTTTTTTTCTTTCATGACAACAAGGGCAGTGGCTAGCTGCAGGAATGGGGAGAGGGTTTTGCCTGGGTAAATAAAAGGTCAGAGATGCAGTTAAAGTTGTGTTGAACATGACAGGTGGAGAAATAGATTTATTTCAGCTAGACCTCTGAAACTGGGGGAATTTGAGGGGATTTGCGACTGCCCATACATAATCAGAAGTGCTTTGATGTTTAATGAATCCTGCTGTACTAATGTAATTGCTTCAGTTTACAGCTTCAGTTTGTATACTGCATATTTGTGACCAGAAGATTCAAACCTTCTAAAGAAGAAAACACATTATCATGCTTGGTTATTCGGGCACTGACATCTTCATTTCCAACTTTACAGAGCCACTTTCATATCTGGCAAATCTGTCCGCCAAAACAGTCCCGCTCATTTGGTTTGATTATTCTGCAGCTCTCATAAAAAATAACCATCTGTCCTTGGTTTCCAGAGGAAGCGCTTTTTAAAATCCCTACCCTTTCATTCATCACCATGATGTCACATCTATCACCGTGGCGATGGGAATACAAATGAGGTGGATGCACACTCAGTGGCCCGCTGTAAATAATTTACTGTTTTGTTTTATTGGAAACAGAGACACAACATTATTTTCTGCTAGGACTCCCCTTGGCCAAGGTCTGCAGACACATTCATCCAAGACATACTGTATAGAGAGAGTTAAATCTCTCTCATTTCATGTGCCTTTATTATGCATTATCACTCTAACCATTAGGAAGGGCTCTCTCACGGCCTGGACAGACACTGGAGTGCTGTTAGTGAGACGACGTGATGCATCATAGCTCCTCATAGCCATATGGTAAAAGCCCGGATATATCATGATGTATTAGTTATGTTTTTAGTCGCCTAATTTAGACATGCTCTATGCTCTCTTTTGTTGTAATGATGAATTACATACCAACTTGCAGGCACAGGCGCAAGGACACCCACAGAAACACGGGCATGGACACACACAGACGCATCTAGGCAAACACGCAGCTACACCCCTCCCCGTCACCCTCCCCTGTCCCCTATAAGTCATTCCATTTCTATTCAAGCTGAATTTAAAAACATTCCTTGGCAGAGCATGCATCCAGCAATTTAAAGTGCAACTCTGAACGTTAATCCTAGTGCACCAGTTCACTGACAGTGCTGATTATAAAAGCTTTAATTGCTAGCTTTAATTACCCAAGCATCACCACTGGAGTGACAGTTTTAGAACTCTCTACTTTCTGCACCTTTAAACTCGCCAGCCAGTCGTAATCCTGTTGGGAGGGTGACATAGTGGAATTGGCTGCAGCCGTGATCTACAGCAACTCCGCAACATGCGCAAGCCATCTAATCAAAGCCAGTGAACTAAGGCACACCCCAATCCATGGAACTGGCATTATGGCCTATGGTTAACACATTTTCTGAATGTGCATATTCTTTTAAGATAATGACAGATTCTTCAGTCAAACTTTATGCCTCAGTGAGTAGTTTGCTTCTTTCACATTCACACACATTCAGTGCATCTTGATATCATCCACTTTGGATGATATCAGGAAATGGCAAAATATAAAAGCTTTTTTTTTTTGCCAACTGTGAAATTTCTCCAGTAAGGCCTACACACGGTGAAGCCTCAGTACCATCACCCCACTTCTGTGCCTCCATCTCTTCTTGTTTCTTGGACCTGTTTGGCCAAGTGCTTCTGACATATCTACCGTTCCCTCTCTTGCTGCCCAAAGCAGCCACTATACCAGAACTATCCACCCGAAGAAAATCAATTTGTCTACCTCTGACGCGCGCAGCACATCTGTCACATCAAGCCACAGCTCTGTTGTTTATTTGGAGAGAAGACTTCAACTGGCCCCAAGCTCGTGGAGGAAGTGGACCATTGTCAGCAAGCTAAAGAGCAATGTAAGAAAAGATGACCAGAGCAAACCATAGCTGACAGGCAACACAAGTGAAACAACATACATACGTATTACTTAAATGCCAGTGGGGGTTTCTTATGTCCAGATAATATAGCAAGATATGGGGGTGTGTATCCATGTCTGAAACGTTGTAAGTTAAAGGATAATTCTGGTTATTTTCAACTTTTCAACCAAGGCCTTATTTTCCTAGTTTTTGCCATCATGTCGATCTGTAGAGCTCTGTATCTCTCTGTTTGCTTGGAGCGCCGCTCTCCAATACAATCCAAAGGGGCCAAGAGAGACTCAAACAACTGAACCAAAAAAGTGATTCAGCTTTCAACACAATAACACACTGCAGTTACCCATGGCTTTAAAAAACTGTGATTGAACTATTATCGTGCGGCATGTCAGTTAATAGTCCATTTGATACTCAAGTCATATTGGAAGAAGTGGACAAATTAGATTTTGCTTCTTCAACTTGAAAGTGTTCATGTTTTTTACTCGTTGGAGCGCCCACATCCTTCATTTATATTTATGAATTTAAATCATCCATAAATAAACTGCAGCAGATATTGCTCACCATTGTAAGTATAGGGTTGATTGTATTGGTTGAATATAACTGATAGGTTTGAGTGTTTGAGTTTTCTTTTTGCCCCATTGGATTGTATTGGAGAGCAGTGCTCCCTGCAAACCGAGAGGCTAAAAAGTAAAAAACAAAATGTTGATCGTAATCGATCGGCATGACGGCAAAAAGTAGGAACAGAAGGCCCAGGTTGAAAATAACCAGAATTATCCTTTAAGATATCTCCCTTGCCTGGGGTAGATTTACTTTTGGCTGATGTTTTTATTTTCCCAAGTGAGAGACCCAGGTTTGAATCCATTTTGTTACAATTGCTCAAAACTCAGTGTTTCTCTTCTGAGACAGTGTGTTGTATTTTCACTCTCAACGCCCAAGTGTCCCTCCAGCCCAGAGAAATGTACCTTCAGTTGACTATAGATGCTGAATGGTTCACCACAAGAGAAATTTGCATAAATGAAACATAATGTTTCAATAGCCTCATAAAGGTCTTATTTGCACAAGGAATGCATAATTTTATTGCAGCAATAAAAAGTTAAATAGAAGTGCTGTCCTCTATTTTTCATGGATTATTCCATATAAGATTCAGTACCTCATTTACAATTATAAGTGGAACTGAGCACATAATTTGTCAATACATTGGGCAATGAAATAAATCTACATCTAACAAACAGTTAGTTGTGGATGACCATCACCTTCGGACAAGCAGCAGTAGCAATGTTAGGGAGTTTGTACTAATAGACACTGTCTTGACCTTATTTGTTCAACACATTCCCTACTGGCTTTAGTTAAAATATGAGGAGCCAATTTGAAATGAACTGACTGACCCCAGTTCTTTCCTCTTTAAGCACCTGCAGTTCTATACTCAGTCTCTTACTGAGGACCTCACAGTGACCCTTTCTCCCCGTGTAAGTGTATTACATTAGGTCTCGGCCACTTGTGGATGCATTGGAAGAAACATTATGTAATGACTAGAAGTGCTCATATAGTCATGAGCCACTGAAGCTACATTTGAGGGGTGGATGATAATGACGATAATGTGGCTAGTTATGGGTGGCATTATTACTGACCGAGATGTGGAGAATGATGAAGTCTTTGCTTGATGTCTCTCTCTGAAACCTCTTCACAACAGTCTGCGTCTATTGCTGCTGATGATGATGAGAAGTGTAATGGGAGCAAAGTGAAACAGAGTCATGCAAGGACGTGGTATGTGCCTGGCTTCATTTGAATATGCTCGGGCCCTGCTGCAGTAATAGAAAGTGACATCCTCTTGTGGGTGGGAACAGTGCACTTTTCAGTTGCTCCTGTCTCTCTCTGGTCAAGTGTTAATGATAATTGTGGGACAGAATTTTATTGGTTGGAAATGAGCTGCAACAGCAGAATATAGGGAGCATCAAATCAATGTTGTAGTAGCGTGTGGTCTTGGATAATTCAGGGAAGGCATGCAGTATTACAGCTATAAAAACGCAGATAAAATCCTATTTGACAAATGGAGCATAGCAGGCACAATGTGACATTGGCATCACCACAGTTAAGACATCGTCTCACAGCTTAAGCCATGCTCTAAATATGAAGTCTTAACTAAATCTCTCAGCTTATCTGATAGCAGACACTTCAGGGAAAGTGCTGTGGCTAGGAGTTTTCATCCCCACTGTCACTGATTTGTTAGGGCCACCTTCACTGCTGATACTGATACCCTCCTCTCCTCTCCTCTCCTCTCCTCTCCTCTCCTCTCCTCTCCTCTCCTCTCCTCTCCTCTCCTCCTTCAATTTGTCTATCCCATTCCCTCCCTCCTCCCACAGCTTCTCCTCCTCTCCTTCCCTCCACCCATATTACCATGGTCTGCTGCTCCCCATCTCCTGTGGGGATTAGCAGGCTAAACGCGGGGAGAGGCTCAGTAGCATATGGGAGACGGTTCCTCCTCGGATCGCAAATTCGCCCATGATTGAGGGGAGTAACGCCAGGCCCCTACTGGGCAAGCAGGAGTTGTGAGGCGCCACGCCGGGCAAAATGACCTCAAACTGACATTAAAGCGACCTTGAGTGGGACTTAGTGGGTCAGCGCTCTTGCTGGAACGCGATGATAAGGCTCCAGATTAACAGATGAGACTGGAGGGGATGAGACCATCTCCTGCGATACAGGAGATTAAGGAAGGAGAGATGCAAGACGCACATGTGCTCATGCACACATCCACATGCACACTGCAGATGTGTTTTGTCAGCAGCAAGATTTAAGATTCAATACGTTGCCATACCTACTCAGTTGTTAGGAATTTGCCTCGGTGTGCTCAAGACAAACAATAAGACAATAAGAGTAGGGATATCAAACACATCCCATAAAAATAATATATAAAAATGTATAAAAGCATAAAACATAAAATATACTTTGCATTACAGTATATTCTATTCCTCGCAGGTGGGCCATGGAGGCTAGATGAGGAATGAGGGCAGAAGATAGATGATTTAATCTGCCTAATGCAAAAACACCATTAGGGGCCTCCCTCAATGTCTCACTAGAGGCCAGAAGTTTAACTTTATATTTCTCTCATTAAATGTAGGTGGAAGTTCATCAAAGCTGAGAATCTTCCTCTGTTGTCATAATCAATAAGGGGAATGAGAAGAATTAGAAAACATTATTCCATACTGTACTTTGAATAACCAGGGAACATTCCCAGATATCTAAAGAAGAAACATTTATAATAGGAGTGTGACGCTATATGAAGATAATGCGTTGTTACATGACAACACCGACCCTGCCAGTTTACAGTGTGAGGTGATGCCATACAGCGTACTAACAACAGCCAGAATATAATGTGATAGATCTCCTGTCCTCTGCTCTCCTCTCATTTTCTCTCTCACACTCTCTTTGCTCCCCCTTTCTTCATCTATGCCTCTTTCTCTGTCTCTCTCTCCCCCCAATGTCTGTGAACCAGCATCTCTCCCTGACTCTCTATCAGCCCTGCAGCTCTAATGCCGATAGACTCAGACTTATCAGACCTCTGCTCTGTAGGCAGAATAACACAGATGCTTCACGTCCTGCATGATAATAATATCAGCGGACTGCTAGAGGAAGCCCATTGGCTTAATCAATAGCCTAATTACTGTTAGGGAAAATATTATGTCATTGGTCCTCTCTGGTGGGAATGATTGGACTCTGGTGTATTGTAATCAGTGAAAAATACATGGATGGGGCCTGATGACTGCTCTGGCTGAGGCTCTGGGTGGGGCCACGGAGAACACAATCCTAACTAGAGATGGACTGAAGAGAAGGACAAAGATGATCTCATACCGCAAACACAATGTTTATATGTATGGATTACAAGAGGAGTGATAAAGTTCACTGATCACATGTCAAATTTTCTTCTCACATTTCATGAGTTTCATGCAGTTCCTCCATTAACTTTGTTCCTTAGTGTGTTATTTATCTCATAGCCACAATATTTTGTATTCAATATCATTTCCTCTTTACCTAATTCTGGACTCAGCAGTTGCTTTGAAGTTTCCCAATCAATTATCTCGCCTGTGTTGCAGCCGTTGTCTGAATGAGGCTATTGTCTCAGAACAGACCTGCTGACCAGATGCTTGCTGTTTTTATTTACGTATAATGAAGATGAAACAGTTTCTTAATAGCAGAGATGCAGTAGGTACTGTATGAGGCGTAGCTGAGTGCTGTCAGCAGCACCTCGGTATGTGCTTTAGGGTGTAAGGACACTCTTTAGCAGCTATAGCAGTGATTAGTAAACAGCAGTGAACTATTTTATTTACATCTCTCTTTAGACCTTATTTGATTTGATTGAATGTTGCAAGTTTTCTGTAAATAATGACTTGGGGAGATGTAAAGGAATCTGAGCTTAAAGTTTTAACATAACAGTTTTCTGGCATTCCCAGTGTTTTGTGCACTTTCTACATCAAGGCTCATCAATAAACTACAGCACTCAATAAAGTGGTGCACTGAATGGGAGCAAAAATGCAAAGAGTTTATTCCTTGGGCGGATTTGAAAGCAAACATATTATGTATTCCAGAGACACTCGGATATTTGGATAGTGGAAACAATTCCACATTCAGATCGAGGCACATCTCCTCTCAAGCAGAACCTGTGAGCTCAATTTGTTTAATTTTGACATAGCTCACAAGCAACGCTACTGGGCAACAGTTACTACTCCTCATTAAAGATTGTTCCTTTTCACATTACATTTGTCTAGTGTTGCTGTAGCCAAGCTGAAAACATGCCCACTGGAGTTCTCATCACTCACATACTAGCTGTGGCAAGACTGGCAAGCGGCAGCTCCTTCAAGGGTCCTCAACAACAACAAAACATTTTTTATTCCATGTTTTCCTCTGCAAATACAAAGGAGCGCCTCTTCACCTGTCAACATGATTATTCAGTCCAATGTTTCCTGCTGAATGCTGACCGGTGGTCTTACTTTCCCACATGGAGCTGTGGGAAGCCTTGAGACTTGGGACAAAAGAGGCCCACAATCCTGGCTGGATTACCTCATGCCTTTGGTCCCTGAAGTGGCTAGTCAGTCTTTTCTCTCTCTCTCTCTCTCTCTTCCCCCCTCTCTCTCTCTCTCTCTCTCTCTCGCTCTCGCTCTCTCTTCCTGTGTCTGTAAAAAAAAAAGAGGCAAGGAGCTGGAGTAGGTAAGGAAGGAGAAAAAGCGTCCAATAGAGAGGAAGAGAGGAGGAGTGTTGAGGGGAGAAGAGCGTGAAATGTTACATAAAAGGTACAGGTAGGGAAACAGATTGAGTATGTGTAAGCAAGAGAGAGGGGGGGGGGGGGGGGCAATGTTTAGTATTCATCCCTGTTTATATGATTAGGCCAAACAGGGCAATTAGTGCAGATGGAGAATGGAGATTGGGTCTAAGCAGAGGACTACTAATTCACATGAGAGTTTCCTCAGGGACACAGTTCACCTGCTATGAACCTTCTATCTACTGCCTCAGTAGACTGACCTCGCATAACACCCAGCATGGGATCTCAAACATATTTATGACAAGGACCCCCCCTAAAACATATAAGCCTGTGGCCAGTCACCCCCATCTGTTGTTTACCAGGGCCAGTCACCAAAGGCAGCTCTGAAATTTCACTTTAGATTTGTTTTAGCGCTGTGTGGCATATTACCATTCTCAAGGTGAGGCGATAACAGTGGGGAGGGTAAAACCTATGATCAGAATATATGTTTTGCCAATACTTTCTCCCACCGTGCAAACTTCTAAATTTTATTATTTTCTCGAGGACACTCTGGGGCTTCCTTTTGCCACCCTCAGGGTCATAAGACACAGTTTAGACATAGTAGCACAGAGAAGCCAGCAAAGAAATACACTCAGCACAACACAGGTATTTCTGCATTAAAGCTACAATAACTGGCCTGGAATGGTACCTGCCTGTCATTATTGCTGTTAGTAGAACGTTAGCTGTTAGCATTAAGAAGCTACCACTTCCTGTAATCAGTAGGCAGAGGTGACAGCAATATGTTAGGGTTGGCACAGCAAACTTTACAAATATTTTGAAAACAAGACACATAAGACTTTTCAGTTTGTGGTAACCATTCAGTTTGTGGTAACCACTTTAATCACTGTAGAAACACTCAATAGATATTTAGTTAAGGTTGATGCAATGGTCTAAAATTATAGGCTGAATATTGGAGTTGGAGAAATGTACCCATCATGGTGGTGAGGTTGTGTAAACTCTGTCCCAAATGCACCCCACTGTTTACAGTAAAGCACTGTAGGCTACTTGCAGTACTGTTACTTTCACTATCATAAAATGGGCAGTTTCAGCCAAGCAATCTGACTAGTGAAAGACATGCCTTAGCCTATCATATCTTAGCCATTTTTCCTGTTTTCTCCTATTTATTTTGTTATGTATGTGTACTACTTTGAAGGAACCTTTGACGTATGTGTTGGTAACTGTTATACAAATGCTATAATACCCTTGAGGACGTTCTTTACAGTGTTTATGGGCACTGTCGATTGTACTTGGCTGGTGCTCATACCTGTTGCATCACCCTTGTTCCCATGTTCATAGTAAAAAAAATTACCTCCTAGTGTAATTGCTATAATTAAGACCTAAGGAAATGAGTGTGTTGTGTCAGGGCTATTAGCACTAAATTAGTATACAGATACAGCCAGTTAAATGCTCAATGTAGTTTGCATCACAAAACACAGTAGAAACCAGTTTAGCATTTTAACTGCAATTTTAAACTTAGTAATAACTACATTTTTTGTATTTTAGACAAGTCAACTTGGCAGCTGAAGAAAAGCCCTGATTAAAGTAATGTCTGTCTTAGAAAAAATCTGAGCTTTAACAGAGATTCTAAGTAAAAGGATTGTTGAAAATATGTGATGAAATCTAGAGTGGTGAAAATGCAAGCTGTGGCAATAAATGGATCTATCACCACAATATCTCAGAGCGGCAAGAAGTCTTGGGGCATCAAGTGTTTCAAATCATAAATGAATTGGAAAAACAGCTAATATCTCACCGGACTGAGCCTCATTGATTTTACCCTGAGAGCATAAAAAAAGACAGAGAGAAAATCACTTGGCAAGCACCATGAAGCTCAAGTCTGTGGGCTTAGTAACTTAACCTTGAGCTGTTGAATAATTTTTCTTTCATTTGATGTGAGCCCTTGTGCCTTAGCTGAGGATTGAAGACCACACACCCTCCCATTTGGTACTATCAAGCAGGTGATTTAGAAAAATTGGTAAGGTGATACTGCCACTGACCTATAGAAAAGTAGGAAAAGTAGGTAGGTGATATTAGGAGATTTAAGGTTTATAAGCTCTGAAACTTGAAATGTATTGAATGGAACACAATAGAGAGTACAGACCATCAATATGCTGTAATGTAAGTGTTACTTTATGGACTTACCACTAGCTAAAGTTAAAAAAAAAATGAAAACAAAAAAAAAACATTCCTCCATTTTCAGCCAGCTGTGAGATGTAGTTCCTCCAGCATGTTCCACAAGGTAATAGAAAATAAAAAAGTTCCCTACTGTTAAAGTCTGTAGGGCAGTAAAAGACATGGACATTCGTAAACTAAGAGAATGGGACTCAGTGTGGCATTTAGTCTATAGGCCAGATCTCACAGCCAAAGACACCCTCTAGAGCAGTGATTCTCAACCTTTTTCATATCAGGGACCCCTAATTTAGTCCACATTAGAGCCACGGACCCCCATTTGATGAGATTTTGTCTCTCTGACCCAAATCTGAGAATATTTTTATTGTCATATACGATTTTATCCAGAATTCCTTGACTATCTGTATTATAGGTAGAGAGATAACAGAGAAACTATGATCAAAACAGTCATTCTTCTACATTCTCTAATTGTGTTAACTTCTTGTGAATGAAATAATGTTGAAGTTTAACAATTTAGCAATTTGCTGGAGACCGCCTGGAACCCCCTCAAGGACCCCTGGTGGTCCCCGGACCCCACATTGAGAACCACTGCTCTAGAGGTATCTCATGAAGCGTTGGTGACTGACTGACTGCCCGCCTGACTGACTGACTGACTCCCTGCCTGACCTGAATATGCTTCTTGATGCCCACGGCTGCGCTTTTGGAAAAAATAAATAAATAAACAAACAATAATAATAATAATACATAAAGCTGCATGAACACAACCTCTGAAACGCCGATTTATGTGCTCTGGACACGTATCATGTGAAAATAACGTTTCTCAACCACAAATTGAATTAAGTTCCTGTTTATAGCCGTGTCTCCTTCACGTAACTGTTTCCTGCTGGGAAAACATATTTTTAACACCTTTGGTGACATTCCTGTAACTACAGGTGAAATTATGCATATATTGTCATGTGAAAAAAATGTGTCCTGACAGTGGTGCTCTCCCACATGATCAAATGTGGTCTGACACACTTTTAACCTAGTAATGCATTTACATCTGTAAATTGATTATATTTAATGAGAAAGTTTCTGCACATATGCATGACCTCTGGTAGGCCTGTTAAGGTGAATGAATTCAAATTAGAAGAATGAGGTTCTTCTATTTTTCTAATTATTGTACTGTATATATTTTGACCTTCATAGTGCTATAGTTCATATTACTTTATTCATACATTTCCTCTAAACATGTTGAAATTGTATTGAAAAATTGGTGTTGTTATATTTTGCTGTATTCATATTTATATTCTAGGATCTAGTAAGTGGGCCTGTCCAGCTGGAACAGAATATAATAGAATAGAATAACACACACACACCTACACACACACACACACACACACACACACACACACACACACACACACTGCTCCTGGTCAGCCCTCAGTGCTTGCATGTTATTCAGATGCTCACTGAAGCTAGGTCCATCTTCAGTGACATCTGCCATCTCCAGTGCATGACTGTGGAGAAATCTACAGGGCGCTCTACTGAATGGTTCCCATTGATCTACATTCACCTGACACAGTGACTGACAGAGCCAATCAGCCTATCACGGCCCTGGAGACGGACAGACACTCATTTACAGGTGAGATGGGGTGGGATGAGTTTGATTGATTGACGGGCTGTCACTGAGCCACTGGGGCATTACAGAACTGTCTCAGCACAGCAGGATAGCAATATTCTGTTGGTGCGTGTGTTTGTGTGTGTCTGTGTGTGTGTGTGCTTTTGCTTGCATTTGTGCATGTGTATGTATAGATGTGTTGGCGTGTGCGGGTGGTCAGCCTTATACAGATTACCCATTGCACCTTGAGTGTGGTGACAGGTAAAGAATCAGGCTGTCAGGCTGGCCCCGCCCACATCCTCAAAGACTGGCAGAATTAAATAGCCTATCGGGCAGAGGCTCTGACAGGAGGCTGGCAGCCCTGGATGATACACACACTACACATAGACACATACACACATGTACACAACAAACCCCCCCCCCCCCCCCCCCCCCCCACGGTGTTCCTCTCCTCTGACTATGTATCTATATAGTCTCTTACACAAGCCAATACTCCCTCTCTCAATGTACCTCATCCCCCCCTCCCCCCCTCTCTCTCTTTCTATCCTGTGGTTCAGTGTGGGATTCAGCGGTGCCATTACTCAAACACAGCCTGTCAGTACAGATAACAGTTGTTTGTTGTTTAACACTGTACAGAGAGCTGCATGGCAAGCCAAAATCTGGAAAAAAAAATTTATCCCCCCCCTATTTTTTGCATGATTTCACATTCAGCATTATACATAGCTGATTCAAACTGGTTGAAAGCCACAAACCTGAGGGATTTTTTTTCCTTTTTCTATGGTTATATCCTATCTCAAGAATCCTAATTAATAGAGGGCAAAATGTCTTACATGTAGAACCGACTGGTCAGCATATTTAAATATCTACGAATGAAGATGAGACAGATATTTTCTAAATACCTTCATTAACTGCCTACTTGAACGCATCAACCCATATTCTTTATATTTCTTCCGAATAGTAGCCCAGATTTTTGCTCTAGGAGGATGTCAGTATGACAAGGGTTTAAATTACCTTGTTGTCCCTAGATAGCTACTGCCCTCTTGTGGCCAAGATATCAGAACAGAGCTGCAGGTAAGCCATACAATCTTCTCCTCTGAAGAGATACACAGACTCACAATGCATCCATAGAGTGAATGCCAACTTATTAGGTAAATGTTTTTCATGCAAATCAAGGATGGGTATATTCCAATCTGCTAGCCCATGCTTTGATATCAATCCAAACGACTGAATCCTCACTCAGCAGAATCTTGAATGGAGGCTGATGGAGGTGTTTTGTAGATGACAGCTTAATAGCTGTTCCTTCAGTTAAATCTCTTGAGTATGCTAATGCATGCTGCAATTGACTGATGTTGATACAGACTTTAATGTCTGACAATGTCTAATTCCCACAATGAATCTCATTTTTCCGTCTCAATTCCCCAACCCCTCCTGCCAATGAAATAAACAAAGGAAGTTGGCCGGTTAAGTTTCAGCATGTGTATTAGAGCTTTCCCATTATGAATTAATCATCCTTACTTTACACTGGGATTACTGGCATTACAATATGGACAGTAACACTGTACTGCACCAAGAGAGCACAGAGTGAGTAGAGAGAGCTTCTGTTTATGAAAAGTCTCTATAGACAGCTACACATGAACTGGTGTTTGTTTCCAATGCGTCTCAGTGGGTGGTCTTGTTCAGCGTCATGGTTTTGTGGGAGAGGAAGCATGTGGTATTGCAGTTTCCTGTCTTTAGACCTGACACAAAGGTTTGCTGTGTGGTGCGTGTGTGCGTGTTTGTGTGAGTGTGTTATTGATGTGCTGTTGACATGTTTCTGTGAGGACAGTCACGCTCCAGTGGAACATGTTCCTCCAACGCACCTGTTGCTGACACAATAAAAGATAGCGTCTTTCAGCGACTCTCTCAGCGGAAACACAGTAAAACATACGGTTGAACAGAAAAGGTCAACATGAGTTTGATTGATTTGGGTGATTCTCTAAATGTTTTTCTTCATTATGTCTACCTTTTAATAATACCCCCCGCCTCCTTTTTTCTTCCTCTTTCCCTCTCTCTCTGCTATTTTCTCCCCTCATGCTCACCGATGCTCACTGTTGTTTTAAGATTGAGTAATGCTGACCAGAAACCAGAAATCAACCTGGGATATAACAGAGTTGTGAAAAGAGACCAGTGCAGAGTTGGCTAATGTTCGGTCCATGCTGCACCACACAGACCATTAGCCAACAGCACTGACACATTCTGCCAGCACATATATTCTCACTCTCATGTTATTCCTAATGTCCAGCCATCCCCAGACTGGTCCTGGTGGTTTAAGATGATTTTGGAGCCCAAGCTGTTTTACCAAGTCCCAGAATGAGCTTCACACCTTAGACTTGGCAAGCGAGATTTCCCCCTGAACTCCCCATGACAATAAACCCCACCACCAGGCGACCGCCATTTTTCAACATAATAAATGGATGGTTCAGACAGATGGAGAAACTAACTGTAAGAGGAAACTATGTGAGGAAACTATGTCCTCCATTCCCCCTAAATTTCAATCTGGAGCATTAGCGACATCTGAACTTAATAAATGGCCAGGACAGACAGATATTCAGACATAGACACAAAGTATTTCTGTCTCCAACAAGACAAATCTAGTATTTCAACAGACTGATCAGTCAAAATAGTGATTTTATGCCTACAACAATGAAAGAGTTGTCTGACTTTCCACCAGTAGATGGCAGTGATATACTGAGCCAATATTTGTTGAGTGATGTGCAACCTGATTTAACTGTTAACATTGAGACAGAGATTAGAAAGCAAATTAACTGAGAGTGACTCCATATCAATTCCATATCATTCTAGGATTTAAAAGATGTATGCTTTGTGTTTGTAGTGTTTGGAAAGAGAATCAGTATTTGGGATAGGGAGGTTTGATTAATGTTCTATGTAGAGGGCTTCAATCTCTACATTAGGCCTTCTTATCTCATACAGTTAATTAACGTAGCAAACAAAGCTTTGCATATAATTAATTAGCACATCTATAAATTAAAGCAGTTCACACACATTCTTACACCACAAATGAGCCAATAATAATTTCTCCTAGTTGGTTTTGGCCAAACATCCTCTTCCAATAACAATCTTTGCTCCTCTCCCGGAAAGTAAAGGGGAGGATTAGAGGGGAAGAACCAATAATTAAAACAGAAGATATTCAGCCTTTTCACCATTTGTTGCTTGGAAATGGGCAGCGCTGATACTTTACAAGAAAACATATTGCATTGTGCCGTCCAGAAGAAACAACCCCAGAATAGGAAAGTCTTTACAGGAACATGTAATTCACTTAGAGTTTGGAAAAGTGGAGGAGGTGGAGGAATTATCCTAAACTGAAACCATGCATGCAATAGTATTCAGATTCAACATATCTAAAACGTTGAGCCTCTGTAAGTACTTTAGCTCTGGCTTGAACTTGCACGCACTAAAATAAAGCCATACAATGGTTACAAACACATTTTACAAGCCAGTTGAACCTGTGAATTATTTATTAGTAATTTCTTTCTAGTAATTTCATCCTCTCCCAGTGTACTATATGATCTTCCAGGAATAAGACAAGTGATGTACTATCAGGAAACAAATGAAGGAAGATAATTAGGGACTCCAGCCATGCTTGCTTGGAAATGGGCAGAAGGCTACTGCAAATGTGTTTCAGTCGAAATTACCACAAAGCTTTAAATTTACAGGAAAGTGTGCTGTACTTGAGTACTCTGAACTGGAAACGGTGGGAGGAAGTGGAGAGCTTAATCAACCGTTAGAGGCTTTCAAATTCAATACAAGCTGACCGATCAGAATCTAGTGAGCAATAGAGCAAATACAGAAAATTCTGTGTTTTTCGACAAACATATTTTACAGCCTAATGAAACCATTGAATTGCTCCCTGGCTGTATAGAGCTTATCGGCAAAGCATCCCCTTCCTGATGAAATCTGCACTCCTTTCCAAGAATGCAAAGGGGTGGAGGGGGAGGCAGGAAATATCAGCCGATGCAAAGGAAGATGCTTTGTTGTTCTACTATTGGCTGCTTGAAAATCGGCAGCCTGCCATAAATCAACACTTGACGGTCAGGAGGCTGGAGGATTCTGGGAAAGTGTGTGACACCCCAGCATCCACAACAGCAGCAAAACAGCTTAAATAATCACTCCCGGTTTCACTGCGGATATCATTAGAACTGCTTGCCGGACACCATCACAACAAGATGCAGAATCATGCTTTCAGGAAATTTTAATTGTGATTGGATATCATTAGACCAAATTACACCAAAATGAATTATTGCTACAGAATATGGTTCTAGACATAGTTATTTGTATAATTAGAATCCTGAGGTCCCTATTAGATTAGGATGTTAGATTCTGACTAGAATCTAAAATCCATGAACTACTTCTTCTCTTTGTTTTCGTCTGAAAATATTTATCCATCGGGCTTTGATCAAAGTGCAGCGTGGAGCTTAAAATATGATGCTGGCGTGCCGGAGGATAATGGTTTGGGTGTGTTGTCTGTGAATGTTGGTGGTTTCCAGAAGTCATCGCCGATTTTACCCCATAGCCTCATCCACCTGCTACAGTACATCACTTTGACCAGCAGAGGTCAGCAGATACTTGGCAATCAAAGAAAAGAGCTGAGCTAAACTTGGAGTGCTATTTTGAACATGTCTTTGACCATTCTATTAGGAAAATTTATGCTAATACTATCACTTTTTGAAACACATGAAACTGTGCCTCTTCATTTTTCACAGTCACTCAGAAGAATGTGAGCGTAGGTAGATAACATGTAGCATAGGCTTTGAGACAGGCTGCAGACTTGTACAAGTCTGCAGCTTTTTGAAGCCTGGTTTAATGGGCTGATTATGAACGAGCCTCTAATGCATTTCTCATCTCTCCTCATCCCCTCACTTGTAGTGGTGTAAAATGCTTCCCTGACTGGCAGCATGTAGATGTTTCACTGTAGATGTTTATTTGAAACTGATATAGATGTGTCATGCCAGGAGCAAATAATGATCTGTTACAGCATGTTCACACTGCTTCACTCAGGTTACATGACTGATAGCCTGCTGTGACATGTATTGCATATAAATTTGTGCGGCTGTTTACAACAACACACACACACACAAGCTCTGTTTTGATCAAGCACTCTGAGGCACATGACAAAGTCGGAGGTGAAAGTGAGACTGCTGAACTGTCTCGTCACATGATGTCACCTGACTATGAAGGACGACTCTGAGAGCACGGGTGTTCCGGCAAAGTGTAGATGTGTTCTTTACAGCCGGTTCCCCCCGCTGCCTTTCCAAGAGGGTCATGTGGGTACGGAATGCGGAATGCAGCGGAACGCCAGTCTGGCCAGCTCTAGAATACTGGAATGCCTCGCTGTGACATCACCGGCCCGCTGCCTGCTTGGCTGATGAGGAGGCCCAGCTATGTTTGGAGGTGTTGGTATTAGCCCACCTCTGAGCCCGGGAAAGGATGCATAAAAATTGACTCCAATTAGGGGAAAACTCTGGGTTGCAAACCAACATGATCAAAAAGTTCTGTGGGGCCCCCTGCGAGGATGCTAACACCTAATGTAGCCTGATAGCCTGTGTATCCTGTTAGCTAATATCCAGTGACGTTGCCAGGAATTCTAGGGGCCCGGACAAGATGTGACAGTGGGCCCCTCACCCCGATGCTTCTAATTTAGTACAGTATCACCTCGCCTGACTGAAGGGCGACCTCTTGCACAGGGCCTGCTCAAAGTATTCATCTTTTTCCACAGCTAGCAGTGACCCTATCTTCCTTATTTCAACAATTCTCCTGTCTTGCTTTCTGCTCTGGTTTTATGCCAGCACAGCATAGGTTCAAAGCAAACGTTCTGTCTGATACTGTAGTGCTCATCACACATTGTTAACCAAGGGTTTCCTTAGCCCAAGGATAAGAAGGCAAATTTTTCCCCTTTTCACAATGTTCACAATTAACCCAAGTTCTGCAATTTTATTGTTGCCTTTACACAGGTGTTACAGGTGTAGCCTATAAACGTTAACGCCACTGTGAAACATTGGTTAGAGCAGGAGCTCAGTTAGCCTTGGGTTAGAATTCAAATAGTTTTCAGGACTTTAATGTATCACAGACTTACATTAAGTATTTACCGCTGCTGGCTGTGCCTGTGTAAACTGAGCAGACAGATAGATATAGGTCATGAAGCCCATATCAGGGCCTTCCGCATGGGTGTGAAACGCCATAGATACCTTTCTGTGTATCTAAACAGGGTTAATGGAGAGAGCTGGAGAGAGGGGTGTGAGAGTTTGTGGATTCCTTTCATTTCATCTACAGTATGTGGTACGGTCAGATATCCTGCCCCAGAGACAAACCACCTGTTTATGTGCATGCAAACCAGGAATGTGATGAGGAGGCATACTGTACACTAAAGAGAATTCAGCCTTACAGTAACAACAAACAGTGGTGTCAAACTTCAGTTCACCAAGGTATTCAGTGTATTGTCTGTGGTGCACTTTGTTCTCTGGGTCAAGGGTGTTAATACTCTACATGTTGAATAGCCTCTTGAATAAGTGTGAGAGATTTTAAAGCTCCTATCCTTATGGCAGACCTCTATAAATAAGTCTCCATGGCAGCCATATCCTGCAACAGTTATGCTATTAGACAATAAAGTGTACCCTCTCATGAATATCTTAAAGAGTACTGATTTGTCTTGGCGTATTTATGATGTTTGAGTTTTGTTAAAAAAATAAAAATAAAAAAAATAGGGCTGAAGCACCAAGGGCTGGAACATCTGTACATTTATCTGCTCCTGTGAAGTAAAACTTTCAAACACAATTGTGTGTCAGTCATATCTTGATTGGGAGCCCTCTTTCTTGCCACATGATAAGACTGACGGGGAAGCGCACCTTTTTTGCATAGAGCGCAGTGACGCATTTGTTTTTTATACTTTTGCCCTTTTTACTTTGACAAATCTCCCGTAAGTCCCACAAGGACAGGAGCTGTGCACCCCTGAACTGTGATGCAGTGTTGCACCTTGTACTAGTTGTTGCTCAACCCCATGTCCTGCACTGAATACTTTCCCCTCCCCCACACAGTGAGTGGGAGGTGTTTACTGACTCAGAGTTGACATAGGTGGGCTTATATTTCTGTTTTTTGTTTAAATGTGTGCTTTTTAATTAGTAGCAGGAGACAAATACCCCCATATGTCATATACAACACCAACACACACATGCACACCATGTACACTAATAGACAAACATATGCCTTGGAGCACATACGCTCACACATGAACAGCCAAACATGCATGCATGCCCATGCACAGGCAAACACACATTCACAGAAACACACGCGCGCACACACACACACACACACACACACACACTCATATATACATGCGTACATCCAGTCACTCTGTCCTCTCTCCGGTGCTAATAACCTGGGGTCATGTAGAGAGTGTGTGAGAGATGGGGAGAGTTGAAGAGAGAGGGAGAGAGTAGGTGAATAAAAAAGGACAAAGAGAAAGTGCACAAAGGACATTCTGACCCAGAATGAAGGGAATGGAACAGGAGGCTAGAGTAACATAGTGTATCTGCTTTGGCCCTTATGATGGTGCGTTGTGCCAAGACAATCAGGAGATCACTGGCACACACAGTGGTTACATACTCACAGGAACACACATGCAGTGGCATGCACAGGCATGCATTTGTATATGTACATACAGAAAACACACAAACCGCCCACATGCACATGCAAACACATTTGAACGTGCATGTGCACAGACACACACACACGTGCACACACACACACACACACACACACACACACACACACACACACTTAATGATGTTCTCCAAAGAGAGCAGGAAAGGAGATCAATAGCTATTAGAAAGCACTGTGAGGTTGTATTCCTCTCTCTTCCCTCTAATGTGTGTTGGCCATGATTTGTTTCAGTAAAAGCACAAAGCCATTTCTCTTCAACTGGTCACTAGCTATTACTGTAACAACTAAATATTACCAGCAGCACATCTCCTATTCTCATGTGTCCAAGAAATGATAATTGTTTCTTATCCCTAAGTGGTGACAACCAAGGTGGTAGACTATTTTTTAACCCTTATTTAACAACAATAACCTTTACCATAATAATCAGATATGATTATATTCCCGCCTGGAGCTACAAAGTGCTACAATCTTGTACTGTTAGAGAAGTAGAATAATGTGGAGGACACACATATTGTCCCTGTGAGCACACAAGACCTTTTTATTTTATTTTATTACTGATAAAGCATTCTCAGAGAGTGACTCTCAAAATAGCTGCCTAACAGAAGAGACTGTCTTGGTCAGGCATGCACTCATAACACAAGTTCAGAAATAGAGCTGAGCTTTACTAAGAGGCCATGCTGTCCCATCAAAAAGGCATGGCAAATTGGATTTGGGGCCAGAGGACATTGTGATATTGCTCACTCTCTGAACGGGTGGTTCCTCATAATGCTGTCACAGCCGACTTTTCTCTTATATGGCCGGTCTGTTATTTGGGGTGTAGAACAGAGGCCTATTTAAAGGGTTACCATATGAAGGACAGCTGATTGCAGTGTAATTGTGTGCCATGCTAAGACATCATGTGAGCATGCCTCAGGCTCAGAATGAACCATGTACCCCCGACTTTTTTTTAAATTATTATTTACAGAGGT
Organism: Centroberyx affinis; assembly: GCF_046629955.1. Classification (NCBI taxonomy): domain Eukaryota; kingdom Metazoa; phylum Chordata; class Actinopteri; order Beryciformes; family Berycidae; genus Centroberyx; species Centroberyx affinis. The sequence goes on from NW_027280727.1 coordinate 286,659, forward strand.
AGTCATCGTAATAGTCCTACTTTTTGCTGCATGCTTGCTACACCACTGCTGAGAGAAATTGTTAAAGATTGAAATGTGCAAAAAGCACAGACTGTGGCAACTGATGCAACACAAACAAACAAAGGATAGATACAGCATTGATGCCTGAAGGGGGACTTTAAAAATGGCTGCATGCAGTGCTGTTTATGGCGTAACCACTCACTTCCATGTACAATTGTGCATTAGTCATTTACATTCCCCAACATTATAGTAAATAATGAACACAGTCAACATGCAGTGTAATTAGACAACAGGTTCTGAATACTGCAATCCCTGTTCTGTTTGTTTTGAGTCAGTGCCTGCCCACGGTGCCATGTGTGCTTTTCTCTCTCCATGTAGACATACCCAGCCTCTTCTCCAAAAGCTGGGGACAAACTTCACACACTCTCTCCAGCTCATCCCACGTACACTGAAAAAAACATGACACAGTCAGAATCTATTCTCCATCGCAGAAATTATAGTGTGTTAGTCCTGCAGTGTCCCGATATATCCCAGTATCTACTGGGATTGGCTCCAGGCACCCACGACTGTGAAAAGCATCAAGCGAAAATGCATGAAACCTGGTAATTGTTCGTACAGTAATATTTACCCCAGGACACCTATCCAGCATGGTTCCACTTCCAGTAAAGTTCTACTTTTAAGAGTTTAATCTTGAGTTTCATACATTGCAAGATAAGATAACTGCTAGGCCTTACTGATAGGGCTGGAACACTTGAATTATAATTGCTGCTGTGACATTCTGTGAAGTCAAACCCACTCCTCATTCTTACCTCTATTATAAAGCCACATGGATGATTGTCAATGAGCGGTGAGAGGTCAATCAGTAGCAGGCCCAGGGGTCAAGGGGTCAGAGGTAGGACCCTGTATTGTTAGTGCTTTGTCCCCTGGGCTGTGTTAGAGGGACTAGACAGCTGTCCTGCCCCCATAAAGATACATTAACCTTGCCCAGGCCAAGTGAAAACTGAGCCTATTCTCCATGAACGTTTATGTAATGGGTGTAAAGGGGGTGGGCTGATGGTCAGATAAATCCAAATTGGTCAGGAGACAGTGGTAAATGGTTTAGAGTAACTTAGAGATATTACTGTAAATAAGAGTTGTTCTCTATTATCTACCTAAAAAAGTACATTTATCATTTACTCAGTCTTCATGGACCCTGTGCAGCCCTATGAAGTTTTATGAACTAAACGTCCTGTGAAGTGTGCGTGTGAGGAGGGGTGGCACTCCGTATCTGGTGCAGCTGTTGTATCTCCCCAAGGGCAAGAGGAGGAGAAGGAGGACAGAGAGGAGGGTCCCTGCTCTGCCTGTACTGTCTGTACCCTGCTGCTGCTCCTCTCACTCTCTGCCCACTACTCAGGTTTCACAGCCCACACGCCTGAATCATAGGGTCAGTCACCCATAAAATGCACATGCACACACATACGCACGCACGCACACACACACACACACACACACACACACATACCTTTTCATACCCTCGGGAATGATTCATCGTTCCCCCCTCGTTCCCCCAGGGAGCAGTGACTCAGGCTGAGAGGAGAAAAAGAAGAAAGGATCAGAGCATAATACAGGAATGTACAGTGAAGTGAAAAGTGAAGACAACAGAGAGCAGAGCAGAGTGGTGTAATGATGAGCAGTTTGGCCTTCAGTGGTTTGAGGAGGCAGCAGGCGCCATGTGCAACCGAACTTCTGCTGAACATGAGCTTCATGATGCACAATGCCGGTCTTAGTCACCACGGCAACTGTTGTATAGCGCAGCAGAGCGACACTCTCTGCGACTGACATGCCTCATTGTTTCAGCTAGTACTAGTTTCGCTCGCTTTGTGCGCCTTGCATTGTCACTGGGCGGTTCATATTTTCAGCCATTGGTGCCAGTGGAGACAGTACATCTGACTGTGATGATTAAAAAAAAAAAAAGATTGTTACTAAAAGTTGTTATTGAGTGTTAAATGATCATTGTCCAAAAGCTTCAGTGGAAAAAATAACATCAGCCAGTTCTTATTCAGTGCGCTCCAGCATAAAAGCTATGACAATATTGCCCTTTAGTTATGTCTAAAGTACTTCAAACATGTAAAAAAAAAAAAGCATCTTCTCTGAAGGAGTCTAAATCCCTCTAAGGTAGCCTCCCCAAAATAGTGATTTGAATTTTGATTTGCAACAAACTGCCTAGCCGATGTTTTAGTTTTGTCTATTCACATGCAATGTTTATGTGTTTGGATTTTTCATATTGTTTGTATTATGCACAAATCAAAACAATAATTAAATGTGCAATTACAGACTTATAGAGAGGTTGGAAAACCTTGCAGATCTTTGAAGGGCTTACCCTCAAAGCCTTGCATCATGGGATAGCAACATTCAGCAACCCACATGTTCGTCATTCTTTTTTAAGAAAAAAAAAACAAAAAAAAAAACATTGTAAGACCTGATATTACAGTAACATAAAATCTGAAGAAGAAAAAAACCTGCACTAGAATCTTGTAGAATATGATTTTCTGCACTTCAAGTTGTCTTTTCTTTCAGTCCCTACTGTAATTGTGTTAATTGCTTCCATGAGAAATAAACAAATGAAGGCATCATAATCCCAGTATTATATCATGAAATGTTTTGTGAGAGTGCTGTTAATCACTACAAGGTGCATCTAAGTGTAAAATACCTGGTGTTTGTAAAAAATGGAGCAATGTCCTATACAGTAATTTTGCAGTGTTATTATTTTCTGCTAAAATTATGGATAATAAAGGTGGTGGGGTAATAGTAAGACAGTACAGTCTGGCTATAGTCCTGTATAATCATCATTCTGAAGACTATGAGTTAGAGAGTTAGGCTCTTTGAGAGAGGGTTTAAATCTTGCAGTGTGCATGTGGGGCAGTGAGTACATGGTTGAAGTACAGCAGACACAATACCAGGAATATAGTTGTCAAAGCTTTGCACTGATAGCACCTTGATGGAAAAACTGGCAATCATTTGAGTCCCCTTTGACAGATTCACACTTAAAACATTTGGATTTTACAACAAAAAGTAACAATCAACCAATATTGTTGATTTTGCGATCCTTGTATTGTGTTTTCATGCTGAAATGTCTTGGATGCATATGGACATGACTGCAGGTGGTACCAAGTGACTCGGCTAGCTTCCAGTAACAGTTATCAAACCTAGACAACAAATTATGTAATTTTTTAATGTCATTGAAAGTAACATGAGAGATATCGGAACTCTCTCGAAAATCCAACTTGCTTGCTGTAGTATTTTTCTGATTAGAGGTCTGAAACTTCTCTTTCTTTCTCGATATAGAGGCACTGATATAGAAGCATGATCTTGCTAGGCAGAAAAAGAGCTGACCTTTCCATAACCTTAGATGATCTTTACAGCTCTTACTATCTCTTTATCTTTCATAATCATTCAAGCAATTACTATAGGTCTGTCCATTTACCAGAGAAGCTGCTACAGCTTCTGCACAAGTAGCCCTAATTGATGCAGTTATGAGCTGTCAAAGTGACCTTTTTAGACAGAGAAGCAGGGTGAGTCAGAGTGTGTAAAGTGCAGCATCTTAACCATGGCAAGACCACATGGTGTGGAGTTGAGAGAAAGGGAGAGAACCTCACAGCAGCTGGGTATATGACTCATGGCTCTTTCTCTCTGGGTAGCATAAACAAGCTTTCAACTCTTGTCTATGCGGGTGGTAGGTAGGTGTGTGTATGTGGGATTGTGAGTGTGTGCGTGTGTGTGTGGCAGCATGTGGTAAGCCTTTTGTTCTGAGGATCTGCACGATCAAATGGCCCTATTTTTCCACATATTAATTGTTTTATTAATGTCAAGCTGGTACGATTGTGACTGAGCTGAAATATTAAAAATGGAAACTTGTTCATCCATTGAAATGCATAAACATCCTGCCATGGGAGTTTCCATTTTAAATTACATGTTGGATATTAGTTCCTCGACTTGTACAGAAATGAAAGCAACCAGAACCTCAACTGTGGTGCCCATGATGCCTTCTTGTGCAGAGAATGCCGAGCGAAGTGGAGTTTCCTTCAGCAGAGGAATCCCCCTGATGCAGTGACCTGGTTTCCCCTGATACAGCTGAATTTCATCTCAACTCACCTCACCTCAACTCAGCTCAGTTCTCTCTGTCTCTCTCTCTCTCTCTCTCTCTCTCTCTCTCTCTCTCTCTCTCTCTCTCTCTCTCTCTCTCTCTCACACACACACACACACACACTACTATGCAGCTGACAGCACCCACCCATGCGTGCACTGTTGTAATGTTGTGTTAATGATTTCATTTAGCATTCAAATATCAGTCTCTCTTAGTCTTTTGAACACACATATCAAATTGCTGGACACAGCTTGAGCTTTCTACTCTCTCTCCTCCCTGCTGCTTACTCCCCTGCAATCTGATATTACTGTAACTATTGCAGCTGTGATGGTGCAATGTGGTGCATTCAATGATCCTGGGCCTATTTTGGTATAAATCATGTAAGAATTTTGTGTAAAATGGTCAGGAAAGTAATTTACTTTACACAAGTTATCTTAAGTAAAGGCTAAATTGAAGTTATCTGGTCTCAAGCCAATGTTCCCAGTTTAAGATTATTATTTATCCTTATTTATTCTCTTTATCCATACATCCTCAGGTTTCCGGGGGGGGGGAATGGTAATCTATTCCCCCGATCTTTACACCATATTGGTGTCAATGTGCCAAACTGATACAGGTCATCATCGGCTTGACCCCTCTAATGGAGCATGATGACCTTTCACCTCTGCCCACTGCTCACACCAGCCCCTCTACATCGAGGAAACAGCACAAACTGGCCTCGGATCAGTGTCTGTGGCCTCTTTCAGCCCCTTGTCCCGTGCAGTCAGTGTGGCTGGCTGATATGCTGGCTGCCGGGGTGGAGGAAGCGAGTGTGATTCCTGATGATTATCTGACTGACAGGAAACTCTTTTGTGTCAGGGGTTAGCTGGCTGCCTGTAGAGGACGTGACGCGACTGCTGGAGGACGCAGAGGCCGCTCACAGTCACTTCTATCTGTCGTGCATAACTGTTGATCGTTTCCCGCAGATGCCCTCACGACCAAATAAAAACTGATCCAAAGCTCCCTGCAGCTTTCACAAAACAATATCATGCTGTATGTCATTTGGTATGCACAACCAAGAGTGTAACCGTTTGATGTGAAGATCAAAGTATCTGTGGAAGTGTGCTACATTTATGGAACAGATAAGAGTAAGAGTCACACTTCTATTTACCACAGATGATGGCTGGCATTATCTCAAAGCATACTGCCGAGCTTTAACGTTAATCCTGCTGGTCAAACTGGAATTCCAGCAACCCACTGCAGCATGCAGCATGAGGCTGGATGCTGCATCTGTGTGCCAGACATTCCCTCCATTCCCCATCTCCCTGGCTCCCTAGCCTCCTCTCTCTCTCCCCTCCATCTTTCCCTTGTCCCTCTCTCTTCCTGTCTCCTGTGACTCCTCCTTTCCCTTTAATCTCTACTCTATTCTCTTTCCTCCCTGCCTCCTCCTCCCTCCCTCTCTTTCTCTCGCCCCTCACCCTCTCTCTTTTCATGTCCAGCAGGGCCAGTTGTTGTATGCAGCAGGTGGTTCAAGACATAAAATTTCACAGGAATTATCAGTAATATCTGCTCTCTCCTGGGCATCCCGCTGTGTATACAGTAGCCACGCTGGTCCAGCATGTGCTCCGACTCACTGTATCCTCTGTTTGTCCTGTGGGTCTTTGGCTGTCCGTGCCAGTTGAGTACAGTAAGCAAAAGAGGCTAAAAGTGGCTAAACTAAGTATTCTGATTACCTACAGTGGTAACCATTATAGAAGCCCCCACAACCTCTTGCATTAGCAGTACTATTGGAATTTCCAAATAATTTTGAGGTGCTGTACAGCAGCAGAGCAGCAACGTGAAAAGTGGGAAATTTTGTATACATCTGTACAATGTATATACCCGCCGGCCCCTTACATCCTAAACCATGTCTCTGCTTATAAAGAGACTTAAATGGCCATTTATTATGTTTACAAGCCCATAAAGACCAAACACATAATGGTATTTTAAGAATATTTTCCAAGTCAATACATTTATGGGCCAGGATGACTCTGATAGATACTGGTATCAGCCTGGCACTCTTTTATGTTAACATTAAAGGCTGATTCTTGATCTTCAGTTTGAGCAGCCAGTGTTCTACCATCACAAGCCATAACCCTCACAGTCTGTGGTAGTACTGGGGTGTTCCCTTTGTTTTCAAACTAATGAGACCCATCAGACCAAAGGGGAAAGGGGCCACTTGTTTGCCTGGTGTGTCTGTGTGCAGGTGTCTCAGAGGGGGCTTTACGTTGGTCTGTTTGTGATTTGCTGTTGCACACACAGGCTGGTCATATTTACTAGAAATGCTTTAAGTGGTGATTGTGGTCTTTCTGTTTGTGCGCGGGGTGGACAATCAGACTTGCGCAACCACAGAGGCACCTTTTGTATGTAGTATGTGTGTGTATGTGTGTGTGTGTGTATGTATGTGTCAGTGGGTGGGAGAGGAGGAGGGAAGGAGGGTTCTTTGGGTCTGTGTGCCTGCGTGACTGTCTCTCTGTGTGTCTGTTTGGCTGTCTAGCTGGTATAATGTGGGATTACAGTGTTCCCCTCTGCTTGGTTTTCACAGGCAGGCAGAGTCTTTGGGGTCTGTCCCTCCCCAGCCCAGTCTCACCACACAAACACACACGTTTCCAGGTGGCCCTGTGGGCTGTGGCTGACCACGGGCCTCCAGCACCCACACAGTATCAGTACTTAGACAACACCATCTCTTTTTGAGCGGCAGGGTGGGCTAGTGTTTAGAGAGATCATCCTTCAACCGGAGGACCCAGGTTCAAGCCCCTGTGTCAGCAAGCATTCTCCCTGCTGAAGTGTCCTTGAGCAAGACACTGAATCCCTACCAGTGCCATGGGTGCTGCTCTGTAACTGAACCTGCACTCCGATCTCCCTGGGTGGGAAAGTGAAAAGAGAATTTCCCAAAGGAGATCCTAAGTATCACGCTATTATTAATCCTTTTCTTTCAAATTCTATCTCTGTCTGCCACTTAATCACACACAGGCAAGTAAGCAATCCTCTCTCCTTGCTGTTGTATCTGTCTGACACACATGACTGCAGCTTCAGTGTCAGCTGGACTCTAAGCTAATGAAATGGAGTCTTACTATAAGACTGCGAGAGGGACTCTGCTGTCTTTAAGAGGAGCTCCTTTTTTACCCATAATGCTGTGGCAGGTGGAAAGGCTTGCTAATCCCATTAACAGAAGTTCTTCATCTCCTCATCCAGGAAAGAGGGGATAGAAAGAAATTGGAAAAAGAGGAATGGGGTAGCAGGTCCAGTAGCTCTCTACATTCAACCAGTCATAACGTAGATCAATATCAGAAATTATATGATAAAATCAATCTATGATTCTCTCTGTCTTTCTTTTGCACTCACTCATCTTGCATCCTCAGAATGAAAGCTTGGCAGCTCTTACTCCCTGCAAGAGAAAGCTTAAGAATTTAGCTCCAAAATGAGACATCCAATGATTCGAAATAAAATAAGACACCTACTATAAAGAACTGTAGGCAATTCAATTACTTGGTTAACACAATGATAGCACCATTAGGGTTAAGAACTGCTATAGATATTGAACTTAAGGTTTTTTTTACTTTTTCCCAAAATGAATATGTAGCATTTTGGAATAGAAGTCTTCAACTGTATCCAGCACTGGGTTGTGTAAGATCCCCCACAGTCCATTAAGGAGGTTGCAGCAGGACACTGCCGAGAGTACACAAGCTCTCAAAATAAAGCCTTAGCTGTCCAGACAGCTGTGGGCACTTTAGCTTAGATCTCCTATCTTAGCTCTAACTTTGCCTTAAGAACTGTAAACGGCCTTTTCTCTGTAGGTGTTTGTAACTGTGCCATGTGGTTTGTATGTGTGGGTGCAGGACTTAAACATGAAACTACTCTGCCTGTGTTTTTGACTTGACGTGTAATCTGCAGCTGAATTGTGTGTGTCTGCCATGTGGTCGCATGTCTGCATACATTGTCTGAGTACGTTTCTTTTACCACTAAATTAGAGCAGATCCAGGCTAATTCTACGGTTTTCACCTGGTCTCACTTTATTCAAAGAATTTGTGTTTACAGGTGCACTTAAGTGGTTTCATCTGTGAGCGCATGCTGTACTATACATGTGCTGTGTTTTAGCACTGTGTGGTTTCATTTTAGTGACTGGGCGATGTACAGGTGTCTGGCCCATAGAGACACACTGCTCTAACTGAAAAGTCATTCTTAACACACACCCGCAAACAGACTGTTCACAAGTATATGCACAGACACATACGTGCATACACATTCACACACATACACATACACACACACACACATACACACACCAGCAGACAGATGGTTCACACACACCCACTACTGCATTTCCATTCATGTGCACTTGTGTCTCTGGCCTACCCAAGACAGGGTGTTAAACAGTGGGAGCAGCCTAATATGGGCTTTCATAACGCTGTTGTTGTCACTACACATTGGGAAGGAAAAAGGTTAATCTTCACAAACTGGGGAAGATTCAAGGAGGGGTGAATGTGGCTAGCATCTCCCATATCAACACATATCAAAAAGATTTTGCAAACAAAGGTCTAAAGATTATTCATAACTCTAATAATAACAATATGTGCTTTAATTTCATTTCAGCAATCATTTTATTAGACTGTCATTTATTTAAATGGAGGATGACTCATTTTGAAATGAAACTATAAACTATAAAAAGTGAAACTCATTTATTGAATACCTGTCTCGATAGGGGGGAAACCGTGGCTGTCCAAATTCCCCACTCACCAGTGAATGTTAATGTGCTTTAGAAAGTGCATTTATGATTATGTCACTTGACTCAAGAAAATTCTTGAAACTGATTTGCATTGGAAACAAGAGAAATGATCTCACCCGAATGATCGATTTGTTGGCGGGTTTTAAGAAAAATTTGTTTTTAAGACTTAACGCTTGATTAAATGACTTGTTAAGATGGATACTTTTGCAGGACAACATTCTTCATGATAGATTTTTTTTTTTTTTTCCCTTTTTTTTCTGAATTGTCAAGCCTCCCTGCTCTGTATTCCCACCAAGTCTCTTCACTTGTTTGCCTCATGTCTTTCTGTCTGAATCAAACTGATCTCCACCCCAACAGGCACTCAGGAGCTTTCAAGTTATACTGCGAGTCAAAGGCAGACAAACAGTCATAAGAGAATCGATAACTGGCACTGCCTTCAAGCATGTACATTGTTGCTACACAAAACCAAACCCTTACATGGGAAAAGGTGCAGACAGACAGTCATACAGTTACAGATGATAACTGCTACACCCCAAACCTGATATTTGGCAAACTGCAACCACTCAAGGTGATAGAGTCAATGTTACCTAAACGATTACAGCTGAGTTACAGTACAGTCGTGACCTGCAGCTGTTATTATCTCTAAATCAGTTGAATAACCATGTGCAGACATTCTGTCCAGATACTTTAAGTGGGTTAGCAGACGAGAATATGGAGACTATGGAAATTATATTATTTGATATTAGCTGACTGATGTTTGACACAGCCTACTCTCATTCATGCCTTGAGTTCTGTTGAATAACCACAATCACATGAGGCTATTCCAAGACCAGCATGGAGTAGATTACACTTCAACAGGCTTAGACTTTGCTTGATTTAGAAACACTGATAGCCAGAGATGGAAACCACGAGATTGAGGTTTGCTAGAAATAGAGGGAATAGTCACTTTAAAAAGGAACCGAGAGTCTGAAAATAAACCTTTCCAGATCCGTTCAGTCTAAATCTGTGCGGCTGCCCAGGAAAAGTACAGAGGGAACAACAGAGAGACGTCTTAGGGGATATTTACTGTACTGTCATTCACTTAAAGTAGCACACGCTCTTTCTCTGGCTGGCCTACATATGAGCTGTCTTGGCTGTCCTCTGCAGTAGACCCGACTAATCCAGAGTATTCAGGTGAGAGGAGCTCAGTTAGGATCTGGTTCTTTCTGGCTAGTTCCAAGCCAAAGCAGAATCTTGACCCGTTGCCGCAAAAAGATCAGAAGAACAGCAGGTGTCGCATGTAACAGTATCACCATAATGCTCATGGTGTGTGTGTGTGTGTGTGTGTGTTTCTGTGTATGCTTAGGGATTGAGAGGTCCAACAGCAAAGCACAGTGATCAGGCATTTCAGATGAAAAACATCAGAGAGAAAAAGCTCTGAAACGTAACATTTCTTCACTTCACACTTTCATTCAGTCTCATAGCCTTGAAGGCGGCCTTCAGATACATACAGTACAGAAGGCAGATGATGTTTCTTCCACCTGCAGCTGTCAGACCATTATGCTATCTATTATGTTATTGAAAAAAAAAAACATGTGTGGATTGAAGAGACTAATGGCACGTTTCCACCAAGCATGTTTGGAGCGGTTTATTCAAACTGTGGTGTATTTGCTCCTTCGGTTCGGTTCATTAGGGCAGGTGAGAAATGAACAATACCATTCAAACTGGGGGTGCACACCAAGACCAGCATTTTCAATCCTCTTCCAAGCAAACTGTGGTGTGGTTAGTTAGGAGTGAGGACATAATTTGAATTAACTAAAGGAAATAACCCCAAACTGTGGTTTTATGGGTATAAGGAGACAGATGTTGGCATCTGTTAGCCAGCGGTTCCTCATGCTTGGAAATCCTGGCCTAACAAAATGAACCAAGAGAAAACTGCAGTCTGGACTGATGCTGATATTCAGCTGTTTCTTCATGTTTTCTTGACTGGTATGAACACCAGAAAAGGTAAATTATGGCTAAGAGTGCAGACAAGTCCTCATACTTAGCTAAAGGTACAGGGACTGGAATCGGAATTATTGAATCTATTTTTTTTATTTTATTTGATCTAGACGGACCAAATACAACAACAAAGTAAAATTTCCCACTGTGATTCGGACCAAATAACACAAGCTGTATGTGTGATCACACCCTTAGTGTTTGTGCATCGAAGAAAGCGTTAAGACAGCATTATTGATGACATTGATCCAAAGTATCGATAGTGAGAATCTTTAAACTGCTCTGTCATTTCCTCTCTCTCTGTCTCTATCTCTCTGTCTCTGTTTCTTTTTTCTTCTCTCCCTCTCTCTGTCAGTCTCCATCCTCTGTTTCTCTGTCTCTCTCACTCTAATATAGATGTGTATTGTTCACTTCCAGTCTAGCGTATGAGACGGCCGTTTAGAATGTCTCTGTTGTATCCTGCCGTTAATCCACTTCCCTCTGAAACACTTCCTTTTCCCCTCCCTGACACACTCACACACACATACACACACACAGACACACACACACACACACACACACACACACAGAAATGCATGCAAACACACAAAACATGCACCCACATAACTTGTACACCCCAGCCCCAGCCACTCATCCAAACATCCTGTAATTCTGTCACTTCTAAACAAGAAAAAGTGGTGTGTTTGTGTGTATGAGGGTGAATGTGTATGCGTGTATGTGTATGTGTATGTGTGGCATGCATGTGCATGTGTGTATATGTGTGTATGTGGGGGTGCCTTCATCACTGCATATATCCATGTCTCTTTCTTTCTCTCATCAGACACTGTATGACTAATAGCTTTACCTCTATTTCAAGTCTCTATTTCAGATTTACTCTCCCAGTGGTTTCCAACCCATGCTTTCATATATAGGTGCTGCAGTATGAGTCAGTTTCGACTTGCCTCTTGCGCTCATCTTGCGCACTCCAGATGTATACAAATGCGAAGCCTTGCTCTATTTCCCCCCTTTTTATCGATCCACCCCTTCCGCCGCTCCACTGTCTCTCCTGCTGTCTATTTTGGGTGACACACATGCACACCTTTGTATCCACGGATATAGGTCAAATTCAGCGTGTGTATCAAATCTAGACCTGCCGGAGCATAGAAGGAGGTCAGTCGAACAGTTATGTATTAGCCCAGATATCTTAACCTACATCTTATCTTTTGTGTTAATGGTGGGAAAATGGAGAAAGGTGGCAAAAAAACATCCATTGAAGTCTGGGATGTCAGAGTGCTTTTGTCTTTCTCTGTAGAGACCCTGAGGCGTCATAATCAAAACACATGTAAGCATATTGGATGTCTGGATGGATGGGCAGCAGTGTTTTTCCACTCTTTAATGGTTGCCACTTTTGCTGCAGGCTTGTCCAAATTGTGTGTTTTGACAGGTTGCCTTATAGAGGAGTAACTGTATTTGATTTGTTGGGTTCCTTTGATTAATTGCCTTATATGTCCTTATACAGAGAACAACTTCTCGCATTGCTTGTTAGAAGCTCAGAGTGCAAATGACAGAAAGTATTGTCTTTCTCTTAAAAGGGTCCAGTGCAATGAGAATTGCATTTCTCAATTTCATTGTATAATGTCTAACAGAGAACCTAATTTACCCAAATTATTGTAACTGTCAGCATTGGGGAAACTCCCTGTGGTTGTCAACAGAATCAAACAGATTTAGAATTCCAATCTACTTCCTGGTGTGAATGATGTCACCCACACCCATGTTTTAAAGAATTCCAATGACTGACTGACAGTATGCATAGTTAATGAGGTGTCCCATAGTCTGTCAGACAATAGCCAGGCAGCTGCTTGCTAAACTAGCCAAAATCTCCATGCCTCCAATGTTGCTGGGTGCCAAAGTTCCAACACTGGACATTTGTTCTCCAAAGATTGAAATATTATTGTAACATGCAGTGGAAGGTTAGGTCCTAAAAGCTCTGTAACATCTAACCATCAAAAACGAAAAAAAAGAAAATGCTCATTGTGTTAGAAATCAACATCAAACTTTTCCTGTCTGAGTTGAAATCATTGCAGTGGATCTTTAAGTGAGATAGTTATTACAGAAAGAGAAAAAAACACTAAATGTTGACAGAAATGTCAATGCAAGCTGTGAGTTTATATACATGCATAACGCTCCCTAGTCCTGCAATGACTCCCCCAGACCGCACTGTAAAATAAGAATATGTCCTTGGTCAATTAGCCTGGTTAAAAGAAGGTTTAAGAAAGCTTCAGCAATAAAGTAATCAAGACCAGAAAGAACAGCTCTAGTTCCAAGCTTGCTCTGATTCTACCATTAAACCCTTACAAATCATTGCCAAAGTAAAATACTAGGAATTCTGCCCCTGCCCTATAATACAGAGACACTGTAATTATAGAGAAGAGGGGCTTTTAGTTGATGAATTGTCTTTTGAGGTAGTTCAAAGGCAAGCCACAGCAGCTGCATGGAGCAATGGAGGCAATGGGACATGAGCCTTAATGTAGCTGTTTGTGTGACAGACTGTTCTCGGCTCTGTTGATTGTGCAGTTGTGCACAGTGGACTGTGCCATATTTGTGACAGTATTGCTACACAGAAAAAAAGATTGCATTTTTATTTTCTTTTTGTCTGCATGAGGCCATGCCCATTATTGCTGCCAATGAGAGATGAGAAGCAAAAATGGAAAGAATTAGATGTGCTGAACCATGCAGTCATCTATACAAACCAAAGGAAAAATGAATTCAGATTAAAATCAAGCATACATCTAAAAGCATCTGAAGAGTCCCTGAAGGTGTACTGTAAAATTTCCAATAAACACTGAGTCGCCAAAAAGTTGTCAGCCTTGAATAATTTATGGAGAATGTCTCAACAAATTATTTCTGGGTTTCCTGTTGACACCAAAACTGGTTTATCTAACAGACACAGCCACTGCAACCATTCAAAAACCTTAGTGAGTGGTGAAAATCTCTGAAACAAATGGGAACATAAATCATCGAGTATGGACCAGCCCGATGCAAGCTACAGTACCTGCATGATTGACACCTAGATGCCTCAAGCTCCCACCACTGAACATACAAGATAGCAGCATGGCACCAGCATGAAATTGAAGCAACTAGTGATAAAACACAGGCATTTTGGTATTAATCCAAATATAACCAAACTGAGAATGAGCCACTTTACTAAATTAATGTCTGTCTCCAATGTCTCCTAAACAGCGGGTGCTTTCTGTTATTGAAATGAAGAAACATCCAGACTCCGTAGTCAAAGTTTTATGTGTGCTTTAAAGTTTAATGTTTAATTAAATCATGAGTATACAGTATACTGCCAATTCTTGCGGGAAGCAACGTGAGTGTAGTGGTGAACAACGTACATCTCAGTCACATGCCTATAACCTCTCATGTTCGCTTCATACATGTTCAGTTTCATAACTTGCCATACAAAGGATGTAGGTTCTCTGTTCACACCAGAATTAGGTCTTTTCCTGAGCTGCATTGTTAATAAGGTCATGCACAGGCATGTATGGCTATTTCATTTGCAGTGCTCTGTACATGTGCAGAAGCAGCATGTGTGCAACAATTGGTTGCTGTGTGTCTCTGCTTTCAAAACTACAGGCTATGCACTTCTCATCTCTTGCATCCTGGTGATGCATCCTGGTGAAAAAAAAAAGCCAGAAAGCTGTGTCATTATGAAAGTTGTGCTCCTTGGAGGGGGAAATCATGTTGCTACATGAGCTGCTCTGAAAATACCCTGCTCTCAAAACACTCTAGTGTTTGCAAATCCAGACTGATCAGCTGTTTCCACATATAGATCTGCCTACTTATTCTGAGCTCCAACATACTGTACACAGACAGAGAGAGAGAGAGAGAGAGAGAGAGAGAGAGAGAGAGAGAGAGAGCAGACAAACAGTGTGGTAACATATGACCTAAGCTTACTCTTTTCCCTACTTTCAAGCTATAGCCATGGAAGGAGACGTGTAGTAGTGGAGTGTAGTAGTGGAGTATAGTAGCGTTGAGGTTTGAGAGTTGAGGTTACACCAGGCCCATGTATTTCTCAATATCAGTTGTGGTACACTGATATTGACATGAAACATAGACATTGCAACATAGACTTGAAACATAGACTGAGGCTTCATGAGGCTTTAGGGCTTTACACCTCTCCTCCATTTGCAATCAGATTTGTATGTTTCTCTTCAAAATGACTGGGGTTGTGGTAGTGTAAATCTTAGAGTTGGTTTGAATCCCTGGACTCGCAGAGGAACGTTGGCCGGGAAAACAACAACTACTGTGGAGGTGCCCTTGAGCAACGCACTTATCCCCCAACTACCTCAGTGGAGCCCATCGGTAGCCTGGGCATCTCGCAGCTATTAATGTGTGTAACTGCATGAATGTGAAGCAGAGCGGTGCTGAGAAAGAGCATACATGCTGAGCAAACTTTCCGATAAGCAAGGGTTAAAGAATAAATAGTTTCAAAATTCAAATATGTGTACAAAATGAACAGAATAACCAAACCTTGCCAGGAAATGTAAATCTATGTGCCCAGTAGTAGGCACTGCACTGTACACTTTGATGTGGCAAAGTCAAATATGCAGTTTATTGTATGACTGTGGTTCATGGCTGGGGCAAACAAGTCCCTGAATGACACACCGCCACCACAGTGGTCCAGGGCAAAAAGGATAAATTAGAGTGCCAAATGTTCTAAAAATGTTGTCTTTGCATGGGTCGTAAAGATCACAGATGCTGCAATTGTAGAAGTCTCTCTTATTACTGCATACATAATTGCAGTGAATTTCTGCTGCACTAATGTATTCTGGAAAATTGAAATGTTCTCTTTTCAGTGATCAAAACGTGTAATGAATGTTCTGGTAACCAGCTCATGGAGAGGAAAGAAGTTTTATGTTACAACATGGATATTTAACTCTTCTTTACAACATTCGAGAAAGAAAAGAATGCAGTGGCTGCTGCAGCACTAATGCAGAATAGATGCATGCTGCATGATGCTGGTGTAATGCATTTGCCTATCAATAAAAAATGCCTTTTGTTTTTCCGTCTGGGGAATGGGGAAAAACAAAAGGCCTTAAATGTTACAGGGTAAAAACACTGGTTCATTGGGTTCAGTGGTTCCAAAGTACACCCTATAAGCTGCAAATAACTATCTTCTGTTTACTTCCACTGCCTCTCTACCTCTTTCAGTGACATCACTGGCCTTTTGCTAAAAACACAATAAAGACTTTGTGATTCGCTAGATCTATTTGTGTAACTGTAACTAAAAAAAGAGCCGGCGTTTCTAAAAATAGAGACCCAGTGAAATAAACAATAGGGGTTAGACTGCTGTTATTACAGAGCTAAGTCTCCCTCACCATAGCTAAGATTACAGGAGTTAGGAGCAAGGGGAGACTGAGAGCCATTATTGTTGGTGACGTGGTGCTTACCGTCATAATGACTGGGCAGAAAAAGTCTCAGACACAATCTACACCTGACCTTTATTTCACCAGGAAATCCAGCTACCAGCCGAGGTTGGAATTTCTCTTGGAAGGGTTTCAAAAGGGTGGAAAATCTTTCTAAATATAGTCAAACAGGAAACAATACATAGAGGCAGATTCCTTGTGAACCTGATCTGAAGACTAATCTCACCAAGTCTAATTCCAGGTGATTGCTATTTATGGAACTAAGGGGATTTCAAATGCTGAAAACCCCAAGGATGATGTTTCATTTTTTGGTGTGTGTGTGTTGTGTTGTTTGAAAGCCCCGCATGTGAATTTCCCAATTACTGTGTATCCTGTAGCTTTGCACATGGCACTACTGCTGTGTGTAGAATCTCCCCGTTCTGCCTCACAACCCCACTGGATCAGCCCCAAACCCCCTTTCCTATTGGTTCTTCTTTTAACTCTGCTTTCTCTGTCTCTCTCCCGCTCTCTCTTCCTCTCTCTCTCTCTCTCTGCTCTGCCAACAGTGACATGCACACTCAGCTCCCGAACCCCACTTCTTTGTTTCCAGCTTAGCACTCTTACAATGCTGCTTGTGATCTGTCTGACCTTACACAAATACGGTCTTTTGAAGAGACACTAAATTAATACTTTTTAGCAACCACTCTGAAATAATCCTGCTCAATCCTGTATGTTTTTTTTTTTTATATATATATACCAATCCTTGATTAATGAGTTCAAAGGAGCCAGCATATGGGTACTCAGCTCAGGGTGTACACACACACACACACACGCACACAGACTGACATGCACACAAGCCAGGATTAGCACGCATACAGAAGATGGGATTGCCATTGTGGTAGCATTATTGCTCATTAAAGCATATTTCTGGAGGGATTTTCAGGGTGTGTGTGTGTGTCCAGGGGATTTTAGGGGTGACGCCCACAGAGAGTGATTAGCGCCCTCCAGATGTTGCTAACATTGTCTTTCTGACCACTGAACAAAACGACCGTATGGCCTCTTTTTACAACGAGTGTGTGTGTGTGTGTGTGTGTGTGTGTGGGTGTGTGTGTGATAGAGAGAGGGTATCTGAGTGGCCTAGTGGGTGGAGAGACAGAAAGGTCACAAGTTTGGTCCCTTTAGCAGCCAGTGTGTGTGTCCATTAATAGCCATATGTCCTGCTGAAGTGTCCTTGAGCAAGACACTGAAGCCTTACCTGCTCACTTCTACTAGTGTGTGTGTGTGTGTGTGTGTGTGTGTGTGTGTGTGTGTGCATTTTTAGAAATGAATGAACGCGGTCTAATCTATACATCGTGTTAAAATAAAGGCTTGAGATAGTAAGAAAAACAAAGAAAATATCTTGCAAGAAAGAAAAGAGGTCCAACTCTATGGCATCTAAGGCGATCTGTAAAGACAAGGTAAGCTGTAAAGATCTGAGGAATGGTTCTCCTTAATGTTCTCAGACAGGTAGCAGTAGGGAGGAGGAGGAGGAGGAGGAGGAGGAAGGGCGAGGAGAAGACGGGAAGAACAACGGGGGCATGGTGGATGGTCTCTTCTCTTGTGGAGAGTAATTTTAAGTAATTTTAGGAAGTCTTCCCTGTTACTTAGCTCCTGCTCCTAGGCACTGATCTCAGGTCATTTGGCTGGCCTCACCAGAGCAGACATTACAAAATTACAATAATTCATATCTAAATTGAATGGCCTGTAGTTTTCAGTACAGGAATGCTCAGAGAAATCCTTGCAGAGCAAAACTATGGCATTTTTCTATTCCTATAACTGGCCAACAACATCTAAACCATTTCCTCCAACATGAAGAGGGTTTGCAGGCATTTGGCCACACAGGGTAGAATTACATTAACTAAATATATTACAGATCTAATGTGTTTGTGTGCTGGCCAGAATGCAGCTAAAGCTGGGTGAAATCTTTTAGTGGATGTCAAGGCCTTAACAACCTGACTTTAACACAGTACCTTATTTAGGCAGTAGGAGTTCACTGGGTGCAACACCCTCAGTACTGAGCTGCATGACTAAACCACATCAAACACTGTCTTCACCTCTCTTCTCTTCCTTTTCATCTCTCGCTATCTTGTATGTTTCTTTTCTCTTTCCTCTCTTTCTTCTCTCGGCCTGTGCTGTCCATAATACCTGCACCTTGTTTGCTTCTTTTCATCCCATTCTTTCCCTCTCTCCTTTACAGTTTTCCTCCTTGTGCCTCCCATATGCCACAGTCATATAGCCTCAGGGTGTGAACCTGTGTGCACTCCAAATACAGGGTGGAGAGAAAGAAAAAAAAAAAGGAAAGAGTGGGGCTAGACAGGGCGAGTTGTTTTGAAGAACAAAGGTTGTCATTAGCTGCTTTGTAACATGCAGAGAAACTTAGCAGCTGCACAGCAATGACTATTTGCAGCAAAACTGAATCAGAGAAAAACATGAACAGTGATAAAAATACACACTACAACAGAATGAGTAACCATTACGTAAGCAAAAATGAATTCTGGTTCCTGCATGGGCTATGATTCAATTATCTGCACAACTGTTATATCATCATAAAATTATATATCAACATAATATGACATACTATGTGTATTAACAATGTATCTATTGCTGTTTATGAAATGTATTATGGTCAGCATATATAACGTATAAGAGAGAGAATCTTTTGAGCCTGTCCTCTACTCATTAAGGTTTGCAGGGGATTACATATTCCTGGAAGTAATATAGTGTACATAGGCAGTAGAATCAGGTCAGTGTGTCAAGCACCGTGCCAGCAGTGCATCGCCTCCTTTGTGCATCAGAGCCACCCAGCTTGTTGTGGCTGCTCTCTAAAGGCCCCTGTTTTAGCCGGTCGGCTGGTGAAACCTCACGTCTCATTAACTCTCGCCCAACAGGTGAGAGCACAGCTGCAAAGATCTGCATACATCTGTCACAGCAGAGTGGGCAGTCAGAGGGAGGCAGAGAAGGAGCGAGATAGGGAGGGAAGGAGGCATGTAGGGAGGGAGGGAGTCATAAATGGGAGACACAGCTGTCCCCATAAACACATGCACGCATACAGTAGATAAATGAATGTTTAAAAATGCAACGTGTCGCATTTTTAAACATCAATATATCATTGTCAAATTAACTGTGATAGCTTGGTATAATTACCGTACATACATGAGACCATGGTTGAGACAATCGGTAGGCTCTGTCTCACACCAGAGCTATTGTTAGTTCTCAAAATTAAGACCACATCCCATCACATCTCATCACTGTGAAAAATATTCCTTCTTGCGGGAAACATTCCAAGATGAAATTAAGAAAGTATTGCCCGAATTGCCTCATTTAAGTGATGAAGAAAAGGTAATTATCTTCATGGGTTCATCCTATTTAGTCCATATAAACTTTTGTCTTGATGGAACTTATATGTTCCATCTTTACCCATTCTTTATTATTTAAATTCGGGAGTTTGGAATTGTATAATTGTATTATACCCTATAATGCTTTGACATTGAATTGAATTGAATTGAATTCCCATGATATCCGACCTGGTGGCACACAATGTGAAATGCAGTGCAGAGGCTGGTTGAGGCTGCCAATCCTCATGCCGATATGTGCAGTGTCATTTGACTTCGGTAATTATACTGATGTCTCCAAATGAATGTGGTGATGATGAAAATGCTGCCTGTAGCACCTTTCAATGTAACACAATTGTACGCACAACATGAAAGTGCACACACTCTTGCTGTGGTCACACACAAACCCCCCTGTGTGTGTGTCTCTCTCTCTCTCTCACACACACACACACACACACACACACACACACACTCAGTCTCCAGGGTCCCCAGTGTTTAGGCAGATAAGTGAGGCCTCGTCGTACCACTTCCTCCTTTTCCTTGATTGATGGTTCACTTTTGGGCTTTCTGACCAACCAACGCTAAATGTGCAGGTCATGGGTCAAAACTGGAGAGATAACCACCTGCTGGAGCAGTTTGGTCCCCCTCCATTTATCACCGGACAAACTATATGGGTGAGTGTGTGTGTGTGTGTGTGTGTGTGTGTGTGTGTGTGTGTGTGTGTGTGTGTGTGTGTGAGTGTGAGTGTGAGTGAGCATGTGTGTTGATGTTAGTCTTCAGGAGATAATATGAAGGTGATCTTTGTTCTAGCAGCAGAAAACCAACCAACAGATGTTTCAGTTTAGTATGATCATCAGTAACCAGGCTGAAAATATCATGTTTTCATCACCAAAGCCCATTTTGACACATGAGCAGAACTGAACAAAGTTGTATTACACCAGAAGAGACTTAACCAACAGACTGGCCCAATGGACAACCAAGTAGGGGCAAACACAACACTTAAAAGACCAAACTAGCCACTCCTTTTAACATGTTTGCTAAGTAATTAGCAGTCATTGTGACGTCTAGGGAGTGATTAACAGTATGTTTTTAGAGAAAAGCCTGTTGGCTGCTTTCATTAGGGATCACAGAGCCATTACATCGGTGTTAACAACTACCTTTGTCTACCCCACCCAGTCAGTCAGCATCACAACGTAAGTGACACCTTTCCAACACCGACCACAGGACACCCGCCCAGATAAACACAGGAAGTGGGTGTAACCAGGAAGATGGAAGGGGTCTAAGGAATAAATGTGTTTCCCAAGTCTCCTGGGGTGAGCTGACAAAGAGTGCAAACCTGGAGTTGGGATGGCTTCCACCTTGTTAACACAAATTACAAAATGCAAACTGTTAAGTCTACCGCCCCTGGAGCCACAGGTGTCTTGCCTGTGTCTGCCTCTCTGTTTTCTGGCTGAATAAATACAAATATTGGTGATAATAAGGTACAAATGAGGTGAGTCAAATACCCATTATTTCTTGAATAACAAAAAAAAAAGAATAAAATGTGGCTCTGTATACAATATTGCCCCTAGAATCTGCTAGACCAGAGATTTAGCCACATACTTTGGGAAAAATAAAAAGACTGCCTGCAAGAACTGTATGCTTCAAACGATTCTGTACAATACTGTTTTGTCCCTGTTCATTCATGAAATACAGTAAAGACAGTCAAATAAAAGTCACTAGACTGAAATACATATTGTTATTAAGATGCAAGCATTACAAAGAGTTTGTATTGATCTGAAACAGCGTGGCTCAGCTGACCTTCGCTCACTGTCTGCCATTAAATTCACAAACCTGTCTCCACGCAGCCACATTCACTCGGCTCTCTGTAATCCTCTGGGGTGTGTGTTAATAAAGATAATGAGCTACTTATCAGATGGTTAGTTCTAGGATTAATTGCTTGGTCAGTGTTATTCAAACACAGACACCCCAAAGACACCCCAAGGGCTGGCTGCAGAACTAACTAATCTGTAATGCAGAGCAAGCTGTTAAAGATGATGAAGCTCATTACCATCAGTGGGAGCAGGCACGCACGCACACACACACACACACACACACACACACATACACACACACACACACACATAGACACACAGTACACAGCGAGCCTGCAATACACAGAAATAGTTCAGCCCGTATACTTCAGGAGATTTACCGTAAAAGGGATTTCGCTGCTAGGACCAAAAACTTATTTGAAAGAGGCCAGTGTGGATGGAATTATTGTAAACTGTGACCTTATGTGAGTGGTAAGTGCTAAAATTGCAGTCCCAGCCTCTCCTCTCCTGCATTATTGATAACTACACACACACACACACACACACACATCAACACACACTGTCTGAATCACAACACTCTGTCCTCCTGCCACTCTATCCAGTAAGTGTCAGTTACACAGCTGTCATTGTAGATTACTGGCAGGCTTCTATAGAAAAAAAAATTCTTTGTCTAAATGTGAATCTCAATCTGACTACATTGATCTGATATTTTTTCAAAGGCCTCAGTGTTCAGTATGCTTTTTGTGCAGCTCTGAAAGTTAAGGACTTGTGTAGTAAATGTTACTGCCTCCCCCCCTCCCACCCCCACCACCAGCTCTTTGATTATGGAGGAGCCTCCGCAGGAATGTTATGCTAAACTCCACATTGCAAACGTCAGGCTTAGGGTTGAGGACACATTCCTCTGATTCCATTCATTTTAGCCTGCACAGAGAGAGAGAGCAAGAGAGAGAGAGAGAGAGAGAGAGAGAGAGAGAGAGAGAGAGAGAGAGAGAGGGTAAGGGAATCCCCATGGGGCCTTCTCTTTCAGGGCGTACTAAATGCTTACTGCAACAGCTGCAGACACAAGTGTGTGATGTTGGGAAAACCTGCTGTTGAACATCAAACCACCCAAAAAGCCCATTAGATCAGCTTTTCAACAAGGTGGAGTGTACTCTCCCTCTGTACTTCAGTGGAACTTGTGTTGTCTTGTGTCATCTGCACATTTGAAGATTTTAATTCAAAGGATTTTGAAGCCCGTGATCAGACCAGCGTCAGATAGTCTTGTCAGTTGTATAGTCTAGACATTTGGAAAGCTCTCTCAAGGATTGCAGTGATGCTAATAATACTGATAATGCTGTTAAAACAACGCCATGCCTTTGAGAATATCAATATATCTCAATGATAACAATTTGCTGAGAGTACTGTCACTTGTGAGTTAGGCTTCACACTATGAATAAACATCAAACAGAGACCAACTCCGGCTCTGGTGCCTGTATGTTTGTGGTTGGCAGGTGTGGTGAACTTTTAGCAATGTATTAATCCTTATACATTCACTGTGTCATCCTCTCTGGTTCAGGAGGAGATTACAACCTGAAAAACAATGAGCCATTTCAGCCGGTCTTCCACTCCAACCTCGTTACCAACCCCGGCAACTTAGGAAGACAAAAGAAAAGCTGGGGGGATAAAGCAATATCTCTTTAATACAAAGATATTTTGTTCCACTACTATGTGATTCCTCATTGAGCTGATTTTCCCACATGTTCCATTTGGGCAGATGTGAGAATGTGTGGCAGCCTGCGGTCAGAAAAAAAACATCACTTAACTGCAGAGACAATCCTATTGTTGTGACTTACTGTGACATTATCTGTTAGTGCCTTATGGTTATTTACAAATGGTGGCTCCTCCTCAAAGAAAAGAGATTGCAGTGTGTGTCCATGCAGAGTAATCCCTCCATGTCAGATTAAGGGACGGGTATATCCCCTCTGCTGAATATTACTAGCATATTCCTGAGTAAAGGATGCAGATAAAGACTGAGAAAGAGGAGGGTGGAGAAATGAAGGGAGCTGGAAAGAGAGTGAGAATGGTTGGAGGAGAGGTAAAGAGGAAGAGGATGGAGTAGCAAAGAGGAAAAGGAAGGAAAGGGAGGATAAGATGGGGAGATAAAGATTAAATAATTGTAGAGAAATTGGAGGAAGAGAGTTGGAGTGAGAAGTGAAGAATTTAAAGGTGCGGTTTAAAGAAAGATGTATGAATGAGCAGCGGATGGCATGGAGGCGAGGGCAAGCATCTGCTGCTTTTTGGGGGCCAAATTAGAATGAGGAGAAAAGAGAGAATTAGGAAGACAAAGAGGGCAGAAATGTCATGTGCTGTCTACAGGGCAGAATGGAAAGATTCATTACAAACTGTTGAACTTGAAACAAATAACCTTGCTTCTACAAGATTGACAAACTCAGAAACACATAATTTGCAACCAGCATCCAACATGTTGATCTTCTCAACAATATGTATCCACACACACACGCACACAAATCCTCAGGGGGCCGGTCAGCCACTGGATCTTGCTGTGAAAAACATCCCAGGGGGATTTGAGAAGGCACTGATCCTCTGTGATTGTATATGTGTCAATATGTAAACATGTGTATCTCAGCGCATTGCTCTGTTTTTGTTTTGAGGGTGTATTCTAACATCTGATGTGGTGATGTGTTGTTGACATGCACATGGTTACACGGTGCCCTTTTTGGGACTGAATTAATTAAAGGCTCGCTTGAATATGCAGTGCGGCACAGGAGGATTATGACAAAATCCAGTGTGTAAAAACTACAATAATAACCATGTATGATGTTTACATATCTTTTTTTTTCCTGAAGCTACACTTGGTATCAGGTTCTCAAAAGATATTTTATTCATTGTTACCGCATTACGTGAAACCGTTACATAATATCATGACAATAATGAAAAAACATGATCTCATAACATGACAGCTGACAACCAATCACCAACTGCTACCAAATAACAATTGTATCGAGACTCTGTTGCTTCTGATTAGTAAGGAATAAACTGACTGGAATATTGGAGATCAATAGCTAAGTGAATCTAAATTGCTTGAAGCTTGATAGTAGTGACAGCATGGTGTCAAACTCTTATACCTCAGTGCAGTTACACTACTGTCGCAACACATCAAAAAAAAAAAAAAAAAAACTAATAAAATGCAGATTTAATTTTGCGTTTAAGATTATGTTCCAACACCAGGAAAAGATTATGTGACAATTGTACAAATTGGACACGCCATTTTCAAGTGCTCATGTCATGAAAAGGTTAGCTAGTGGGTGTGTTTAGGCAAGTTAAACAACTTTGTTCAAGGTTAGGGTTAAGGCTGGGGTTAGGTTTAGGCAACTGAAGCTTTGGTTAAGTTTAAGCAACTAAAACAATTTGGTTAAGGTTGTGGTAAGGTTTTGGTCATAGTTAAATAAGAAAAACCCGCTGAAAATGAAAATTTTACTCACAGAATAAAAACTCACAAGTTCACAAGAGTGGAAGGCAAAAATATACAGCCATCCACCACCAGCACCGTCCACACCCTTGTTTCCACTACACTATTTCAATGCCAAACTACTGTCTGTTCCAGCCGTTATTTGCATATTTGCACGTTATCTGCATTTAAGACATCTTGCTCACTTTCATGAAATTTCATGAGACGAGGTTGCACACATGTATGGTACTCTGTTTAGTATATGTTCAAGTACACACCTCCATGTACTCAGCAGGTATAAAGACGGAGCAACGTATTTCCGGTAGATCCACAACAAGCGGTAAGAGTGAATGAGTGCGTCCTGAGCTCACCTACAGTAATCTCCTCATGTGACCCAGATTACACTGCCCTACATAGACCCATGGACAGAGACTCTGCTGATCCTACAGTCCAGACTTCACTGGTACTGTAAGCACTGAGGACCAGGCATACAAAGACGGCCTTGTGCTGATGCAACAAAAGGCAACAGAGAACATCAAACACACAGAGTACAATAACACATCTGTAGAAGGAACACCCCCACTGGAGACCAGAGGCAAACCCCCCTCTGTGTGTGCATGTGTGTGTGTGTGTGTGCGTGTGTGTGACCGTGTTTGCGTATATGCGTGCATGTCTGCTAATGATACATCACTTTGTGTGTAGACTTTATCACACACATCCCCCCGCAGTGCAGGCCACAGTCTCCCTGCGTGGGCCCCACAGAGGGGTTGGCTGTATCCTCTGGATAATCAGCTGGTACAGGCCTTGTTTAAGAGTGGAGCAGCATAAACTATGCCCAGCTTCAGCTGCCCAGATATGACCCTTTCTACGTCAATAGATACCGGGGCTGAAAGGACCTCGCCAGTGCCAAGGCTGTGTGCAAGTTAGACGTCTGCAGGGGGTAGGAGTGACCCCCAACAATGAGAAATAACGCCCCCCACACACACGGAGTAAGCAATCCTGCCAAATAATTCCCTCCTCCTCCTTTTATTCCTCCTCCTCTTCTTTCTCCCACTCCTCCTTATGGCTCTTCTAAACCTCCACAGCTACACCGTAAACAAAATGCCTATTAGAAATGAGTGAATAAGAATGAGAATTTTGTTTCATGTCTGTCCAAATGAGTATACACTTACAGCAGTTCTGTGATTCAACACTGTCAGTATACTGCGGTGTCTAAAGATCAGATCGGTACTCACCTCACAGCAGTGCTGTCAGAACCAGAGGATTAATGACAACATGCGAGAGTTGTGCTATTCAGTTTTGCTGGGTAGCACTGAGAGAGGTAGCCACAGTGTTAAGAGGCTGAGCTGTTGTGTGGTATTGACTTTATGGTTAAGTGGTATGACAGCAAGATGAGGCAGCATAAGGTGGGCAGCGGTCACAACAAAGGATAAGAAGAGGGCAGTGGGAGGTTTATGGGGAGGTGAAGTCGTAGTAGTGGAGGAAATTAGAGTGGCAGCAGCATTTGACATTCCTCAGCCCGTTATCTGTTATCTTTTTTTTTTTTTAAAGATTGGACTGGTTTATATGTTACATACTGTGTATACTGCAGCATTATACATTTGCACTATCATACTACAGGATAATTCAAACAATTCCTATTACCAGTGGTTCAAACAATTCCTATTACCAGTGGTCCAACAGTATAACACATCAAGCTTGTCTGACTTCTACGATGTTTACATCAGTATAACATCAGATAATTGTATACATTTTCTAAACAGACTGCTTATTTTATTCTTTCAGGTTAACTCAGATGTTTGTTCCCTATTGAGGCATATTGAGGTAACATCACAGGAAATATCAAGAAGCAACACAACAATTTATTCAAATTCAAGCACTCAAAAATAGATGCAGCATTTCAGGAACAGATGAGTCATTGGTACTTCACTTGTACCTGTTACATGTTCACGTTTGTTCCCTTTGGTGTCCTCTATTAATAAACCCAATTTTGCTCCCAGATTAGAAACAAGCCTATGGAGTGATAGAGGAGTGTAATATTCAGACGCAGCTGAAAATGAGCTGAGAGGCATGACTCAGAGTGGGAAGTTGTTTTGATTAGAGCAATATTGCCATGACTGTTTTGCCAGCCTCTTATACTTGGAGAATTCACTCTTGGTTTCACAGTTTTCATTCAGCTGATTCCTTCCTGCCACTGGAGAGTGGAGCAAAGTTATAAAAGTGAGTCGCAAGGCAGGCTCATGTGGCCCTGGTGTTTATTTCCCCCTACAACCAGAAAATGCAGGTGTTTGCAAATCAGGTCATTATTGGAGACAGACTTGCATCTACAAATCCAATTGAGATTCCACAGAATCTCTGTTCCTCTGAATTCTGCACGCAGCTGGGATTTAATGATTAAATCAGTATGATTGATGTACTTATGTCTTTGAACGGTGACATGCTTTGAAATTAAAACCAATGCAAAACGATTACATTACATTATGCATAGTTGTGTGGTACATGTTACAGTAGTTGCTTACATGTACATTTTTTGACCAGGAATTTATTTGAGGGAGGTTTGCTGTAACATGAAAATCTCACAGGCTACAATAAGAGACGGGGATTTGTTTGAGATAAAGTGTTTATTCAAATTTTTACAATATGTGGACCATTATGATGATGATTACCATAAGGTTGAACAAAGCATGATTGATCTGCACAAGACAAAAATATCTACTTATAAGATTACTTAAAAATAATGATAATAATAATAATACTCTCATATAGTAATTCTGCTTACTGCTTTGAAGTAGAAATTCTGGGGTGACCACTCCTCTGGTTACGAATGCTTGTTATGGCTGGTCCAAACTTTCCCTTTTGGGAGGGATGACCTTCAGCATTCGGAATAATTGGTTCAACCCACTAATGTAGTTTTGCCAAGACGTGGAGCTCACTGAAAGAACTTTGCACTGTGAACAAAACTGCAGCGCAGCCTGAAATCGGTCAGGTTGTGAAGGTGCCGTTCATTTCCCTGCAGTTTCTCTCTACTCATGACAGTACCGGGACAATAGTTGGCCTGAATCTGCAGAACTATTTACTTGGAGATGGATTGCTTTGCCCCACATTCTTTTTTCCAGGACACGTTTGGAATCAGATCCAAGCTAAATCCAGTATTCTCCAAATTCCATTTACATTGTGTTTGAGAAATCTACCTCCAATAGAAATTGAATCAAGTTAAATAGGTGCACAATAATCAAAACAAATTATATCTGTTAATGTCTTAATTCTTCGCTCTGCTTACTGGTTTAGTATGTTTTTTATCTGTGTACGGCCATTGTGACTGCAGTCAGGAGCTTGTTGACCCAGGTCATGAATCTCAAAGTCACAGATGACGCAACACACACACCACCAAATGGAGCGCAAATTCAAACACTATAATCACTTCAATAATAATAAATAAATGAATCCTTCATTCAGATTCTGACCCATAAAGTAAATCTGTATTCAGTGCATGCAGATTGATTGTTACAAAGTTGCTGACCAACTTTTCAGCATTTATCTGAACTGTGTGTTAAAGACAATAACAAGTTCACTGCTAGCGCTTCATATGTGCTCGGGTGAAGGGGTGGGATCGGGGTTTGTGCATGTTTTGAGTGAGTGAAACTACGTTGACTCCAAAAACTCCAAAGTGCTGTGGTAGCACAGTGTTGTTGTAACCAAGAGAATCACTGAACAAATATTTCATTCATGCATTGACTTAGCCAGTACAGTTAGAAAATCACTCGGCTTCTTCCAGGTATGTGATGGAAGTATTATATAATCTGGGAGTAGGGTATCATTTAGCCCCGCCCACTCCCCTGTTTATCTTCCTTGTTTTTTAGCCTATTAAGAGCCTAAAGATCACATACTGTAATTCCCATAAGAAATGCACACGAGCAAACGAACCAACAAAAACACAGAGCCCGACTCTTACTGTGCTCCTCTCGAGTACAGAGATGATAAATTTGATCTTAAGGGTACTTTTCAAAAGGCTTGACATTGAAATTTCAAAAGGCTTGACGCTGAGGTCCTGCATTACTTGCTAACAAGCTCGGTACAATTGTTCCTTGTGCCCTCTGAGGACAGAGGCAGATACAATGTGTCCATTAGAATATGGGACTTGTACAATGGCTACAGCCATTTAGTTTAGCCTTTAGTTATAGCCTTCCGCCTGTGAACACAGACATCAGGACTGTGACACATTAATAAACAATAACGTCTAAGTTGCACATACAGTAGGAATCAGTTTATTTGTTTATGTGGATAAAGTCAAGAGGAACTTAGTGATGTAGAGAGACTTTTTTTCTATATTGTCCATCTGTAAAGACTCAGCCTCCAATCTTTTTCCCCAGTGTAGTTTGTAGCCTCATGGAGACAGACACATTTGCAGGACTGTCTGGTTTGTGTGGCTGTGTAGTTTGGGGACTTTTGAGAACAGAGCAGTCAGATGGGCTTTGATGTGCAAATGTAAAGAATGAATGTTGATTTCTACAAGGACACTTTTTGCACAAAATTGAAAGTTTGCTCTGAGGAAAAGAGCATTGCTTTGATGAGGCTATTGTCACGCAATACTGTCGAAAGCAGTCAAAGTATTGTCATGCATAGCCAAGGAAACAAATTGTTCATTCATTGTGGACCATTTCTTTGTGTCTGAAGTGTGATATTGATCAAAATGGCAGACATGACAGAGTTTGTTTGTGGCAAAGAAAATCCCATATGTTCCAAGACCAGATAGCAGTCCTGAAGCACTTCAGAAATTAGAAATGTATGTGTAGGACACACACACACACACACACACACACACACACACACACACATACATATATACAGTACATACATACACAGAATCATAGGGTCAGGCATTGGCTATCATAAGGCAAAAACAGCTCAGTCTCAGTGAACAGCTGATGCACAGATTCATCAGCAGGGGATTTTTCGGCAGATGCTGCAGGCAGGGAGTCAGCAGCACAGGGACTTTTCTCATTATTTATACAACACATTTTATTCTGTGTCAGAGGACTTTGCAAGCCGGTTAACAGTCATCTCTATAGTGGTTCTGCCAATGTAGTATTCAGTACCAAACCAATGTGACTCATGATAAGCCCGTGGGTGGCTATACCAACAGATGATATGGATAATATCAATCAACACCCATACACATTAGGCCTCCAGATATAACACACAAGCACAATGTGTGTGTGTGTGTGTGTGTGTGTGTGTGTGTGTGTGTGTGTGTGTGTGTAAACTCTCCTCCTCCCCACTTCGGATTTCTCTCTCTTTCTTTCTCTCAGTCCATGTGTGTGTGCGCACAAGAGTGAAAGTGTAAGTGCATAAAGCAACGACACAGCAGTGCTGTCCAGTGGAGATGCCATGTGACAGGTCAGGTTTCTTCTACAAGAGGACATGCCCAGACAGAGAGCCTGCAGTCAGCCAAACAAACAGCATGGTGTATCCCCATGCTCCCATAACATGCACTTACACAACTCTGGATCACACAGTCAAACACACATGTATACTGTGTGCAGGCAACAAGCACACATGGGCAAGCAAGCGAGCATGTGCTCTGATGTATACACTCATTCTGCTCACACAAAGACAGGCAGACATCAGACATCAGCTCCAGGGTTTTAATAAATATCATATATGTGTTTCATGATGTTTCAATGTGACAAACTGTGGGAAGCCACTCGTAATGTTATGTAAGGGTTAAGGTTACCTGCCTGATATGGTCCAGAACAAGTGGCTTAGTGGCTCTTACGGTGCGTGTTATGGAAGTGTTCGGACCACTGCTTGTTACAGTAAATGCAATGTCCTGAACAGTGCACACATGCACCCACACATGCATACACATACACGAAAACATTCTTTCTTTCTTTCTTTCTTTCTTTCTTTCTTTCTTGTCTCCCTCATAAATAAGCCACCTAAAACCACACACTTGTGTCATAGCGTGTTCAGAGCGTTCCTTCATCTGTCATCTGTCCCGTGATTGTGCTGCTTCACATTGCAGTCACACATGCAAACCGTCTCCCTCTTAACTGAAAAACTCTCCAACATGTAGCTTCCTTTGAACACTTTGTAATTGCATCAAGGCCGACCTTGAATTTACTGCACACTAGGCAAAAGTCATCTAAAAAAGATTTGAGTAGATACTTTATGAATGCTTGAGATTCACCCTAAGTGACTTTGCAGTCAATTTTGTACATTACCACATCAGCAGACAAATTGATATGCGATGATTCACATCCAGCAAATGCATTCCTGTATAAGCATGCAATACTTTTAGAGGGTTAAGAAGGCCTGTTCTCTTGTTTTCCTCAGATGTTTGATAAAGAAATTTTCCCTCACACAGAGACCTACTGTGGCAAATCTTCACATATCTTTTCCAGTCGTTACAGAGTGAGTCTGATACAAGGTGCAACAATATAAATGCTATGATGCACTGCTCCTTATCTGAGACACAGTTCCAGGGACAAGCATTTTGCTCTTCCCTTGGTTACATACAACCCTTGCATACATCTCAGAGAAGATCTGATTCTCAAGTGGAAACGGAGAGAAAACAACATGACATCATCTTTTTTTTGTCCTGATTGTTCCCTGACAGTATCTGAGATCACCATGAACAGTAAACAGGAGATAGGCAGTGCAGCGGTGTAGCAATAGGCAGCACTGTAACAATAGGCTTCACTACAGAGATAGGTCATATATGGTACAACTGACAGCGTAACACGTCTCAGTTCTCCTTACATAAATCCTGGCCGCCATCGCAACTTGTCATCTCCCCATTTGAATCTGTCGTTATCTCACAACCAGCACACAAGAGCCCTTTCTCCATGCGTCTTAGAGCGTCCTTGTTGCTAAAGAATAGGCAAGGCACTCACAGGCTCTACAGACACTCAGAGCCTGTCTTGTGGAAGAGAGGAGATTAGGATGTGTGTGTGTATTGTGTTCATATCAGATGGGAGTGATTGAGGCTCAGTGAAGAACTAATGTGCTGGGTATTTTGTTGGCATCAGCAAGCCTAAACACCTCCGTTATACCATAGAAACCGACTGGTGTATCCTGTCTGATTGTGATTCCTCTTATCCTCTTTATCCCATATCCCATCTCTCTGTTTCTCTGTATTCAGTGCGAAAGATAAACATTGTTTAAGCAACTTGTAGTTGTAAAACAAATTGCTGCTTTAAAATAAATTATTGTAAAATATGCTGTCTTTTTGTACTCATTCTCATAAACATGATACTGTAACTTGTAAAGGAAGTTGCAGGAAAAGGCAATATACCTAACTACATTTTAGACAGAGAGGTTTTTTTTTCTCTCTCTCTAAAGAGCATGTCATTGAGTGCACAGAGGTTGGATAACACTCCTCCTGTCCCTGACAGTCAAACTGTCCTTAACTCACAAGGAGGGCCGAGGAGGGGGTTAACAATCCCTGCTTTTTTCTGCACGTCCATCACCAACTGTACAAAAACCACCAGAAACCAGATCCCTTTTCAGGCAGCTGTCGCGTGCAGCTGGTAACCCGAGACTGGGCCGTCCAAGAGGCTTTTAATTCCACACATGTGGCACTACCTGTCCAGCATGGATTTGAAGATTTCATGCGCGTGGGGCAGCTGCTGTGGCTCCGAAGACTGATAAGCAGAGGAAGGAGGAGGGAGAGACTGTAAAAACGCCCCTCTTAGAGCTCTATCACCCCTCCCCCTGCCTTCTATCCATGCATCTATCCATCCATCACACCATCTATCCCTCTATCCATTTCTGGTGGTTAGCCACATGTGTCCGTCCATGTCAGTAACACAAGAAATGGGTTAAGAGGGAAGCTGTCACCTCAAGCGTGTCTGTGTTTATGAAACTTTACCACTGGCTGCTGCCACACTGTAGGTCCCATGGAGACACTGGACAGAGGGCTTATACTGAGCTGATGGACATGTGGGAGGAGGAGAGGGAGGAGGGAAAGTGGGATGCGGAGGTTAACCCATTAAGTGCTACTGAGAGAATATATTGTTCGGTGTGATTACTTGATTAATCGTCTTTGGGATTATTTTGTGCATATGCGTATCATGTATCTGCATGTAAAAACAGTGCAGAGTTCAACTGATTGTAATGAGCATTTCCTGACGATGATAAATCTTATCAGTGAAAGTGGAATTGGCTCACTGAGGGAAAAACTGTCTAAAAACTCCCTCTCTTTCACCTCTCTGGGGTGCCAGACAGACTGTGGAGAAGGTCTTGCATGTTATGAATCAGGAATCTATTCTGAGGCTCATTGGAGAGAGCTACTTGTTTCCTCTTAAAAAGTCAGAACATTCAGTCCCGAGCATTTTGATCGCCCCTTGGTCTCTAGCTGCTCTTGCGTTATTCTTGTATCTTTTGTTGAATGAAAACCTCATGTCTCCGAATAATTATTTGTTTTGTTCACAGGAATAGAGAAAATTAGGAAAGTTAGAAGTGCATTTTTGAGTTTGGAGCAGATTGCATGGGCTGTGTTGTCTTGACAACTACTCAGCACAAAAAGAGCTATGTAAGCTTTCAGATAAAAAAAAATAAATGTCTCACTTAACTTGTGAGCTTTTCATTTGACAGCTGCAGTTTGTTTCTTTTCTTCTTGGCCACAACAGGAGGACGACATGCAGCACTACTGGAAAGTTACCGTTATGTGAGGCGCTGCTGGGAAGTTGTCTCTGTTTATAGGAATGAACGCAACACTTTTCTCTGCTGGTGGAGATGATTTTTCTGTAACATAATCCATGCACTCACTTCTATCAACTTAATGACCCTCCTTGGGATGGTATGTGCAGTATTTGTGTTTCTGTTGGGGAAAGTAGATAATTTATTTGAAGAGGTGTCGAGGATTAGAGGCTATGTGAATATATGTATTATTGTGCACTTAGCCTCTTTGACTTCCAACCCCACTTCCTCGGCACGGTACTCAGAGTGCAGCTGGCAGTGTATGTACTCAGCTGGACTGCTTGCCCCAACCCAGTTCATAGCCTGGTCTCTGGCAGCCACTTCAAACAGGCATACCTGCCTGCCAGTGAGCTGGTGCAGAGGTAGATGGTGAAAAAAAGGAGACCGAGAGAGAAGAGGAGGAAGAGTGACCTGTGGTGTTTCATGCGGTTCCTTCGCCCAGGTCCTGCACTCTCTGACCTGACTCACTGCTAAACATCAGACACACATATAAAGACTCTCCAAAACCCCTGTGTCTCACTTTAGGATGATTGCTTTTGACCCTTGATTTATCTTCTATTTGTTCAAATCCACCCTCTCCTTCCCCATCTTGTTTGTAGGTAACCATCATTTCTACAGATTTCCCTGCACCTGAGGTTCTTATAGTCTTTTGGGGGGTTTTCTGCCAGATCCAAATGTGAAATCCTGGCTCAGGGGCCTGCCCCAAGAAAAGTAGTCTTACTCTGAGATCAAGGCTTTTGAAAAATTTTTAATAATCTTGTCACCTGAGAACCCAACAGACACAGATCCATGGTTTTAGAGAGGCCTACACCCATGTGTCCATGTTGTAAATCCTTCCTTTGCTGCAGCGTCATCTTCCCCCTCTCCTCACAGAGCCGGCCGGTGGAGGAGAACAGGGACTCGGCAAGTTCTGCTCTGCTGAGGAAGGGGATGTTTGGTTCATATTAGGGGGGGGCTATGAGTTCAACATGTTCAGGTGCTGACGATCACATCAAAGTGACTTAGCATTAGCTGGAGCAGTAAAAACTCCCACTTCAATGAGTCGTCTGGTTTTAATGTGTTTAAGTTAGTGTGTGTGTTTTAGGTTAAAGCTGAGGCAACAGAGAAAAAAAAATATTGTGCAATAATGTGTGGTTTCTTAAACTGCTTATAGTGGGCACTTAACGTGTGATGATGTTCCAGCAACAGTGCCTCAAGATTATTTTGCTTTGTGCAGTAGTAGAGTATTTGCTGAGGTTAAGCTTATCTGCCCTTATAATGTGATTAATCCTCCAGTAAAGTTATCATTTGATAAAGGATTACTCTCTATCTCTTTGTTGTCTATTCACTCAGAGAAAATCTTCCAAGGCTCAAATGCGTCGACTAATCTTGTGTCCAAAAGTGATTCAACGACAGAGCTGTGCGCAGACAAAAGCACCGTATGCTGCCCGTGTGGACTAAGATGACACAAGATCACATAAGTTAGATTCACTCATCTCTCTCACAAAGAGCAAAACTCCCTGACACACGATCAAAGGACTTGTTGATCTTAAGATCCTTTTTTCTCTCTGTCGTTCAGACTTCAAAGCCTTGAAACATCTTACGCTCTTCTCCCTAAAAAAAAAAAAAAAGCCTCACTGAGCGGCAGCACAGAGCAGCAGAGAGAACGGGGAAAGCTGGCAGCATACATGAACACAGCTAATATTACATTAGTTTGATTGTGTGACGGCTTGCAGCTCTTTCCTCTGTTAAATTCTTTCTTTCTTTCTTTCTTTCTTTCTTTCTTTCTTTCTTCCTTTCTTTCTTTCTTTCTCTTTCTGTTTCTCTTTCCCTTTCTCACCTTCTCCTGCTGGGTCTCTGCATTCTGTAGGGGTGACAGCATGGTGAGTCAGCTTGGACTTTCCAGCCTCTCCTCTGATCTCTCTGGAACTCACCTCCTTTTTCTGGCATCCTGGCATCTGCTGCACACACACACACACATACACACACATATAAACTTTCAACCTTCAACCCTTTCTCTCCTAACTGGGGAAGACAGAATTTCACACAGGTATTTAACATCTCACCCTGTCTCTTCTCCGCAGCACTCATCTTCTTCCCTGAAGCATGGGCCACTAACCCTCGTAGAGAGGGTAAAGCCGCAGGAATCCCCCTGGGTGGAGGATTATAGGGCGTCTCCTGGACAGCCTCATGTCACAGAGGAGTGTTAGGCTGATCTTTCACCTTTTCTCTCCTCCGTCTCAGTTTCAGGGTCTAGGGTGGACGGTATGAGTGTACTGTTACCGGGGTGTGAGAGTGTGCCAATGCAGAGTCCGGTTTCACACTCTAACCCTACCCCTAACTGAGAAATACTGAGTGTTTCTTAGATATGGCAGAGTAAACAACACACTCCAGGCTTCAGGTGAACAGAGCCAGTTCAGGAGAGGGTGCTGAATCCTCCGAAAACTTTGCCTATCACATGCGCACGTGTACTGAGAAGTGCACATAAACAAACACGTTGAACTATCATTGGTCAGAAGAGGCATGGTAGTGGAAGTAGTAGGTGAACTTGATCTGATAAATGTTTTGTTAAAATCATATTTACCTAATGACAGCACCCACAGCTGCTCTTGTCTCTCCTGCAGTAGGAGAGAAGCGATGAATTTTTCAGACATTTTCCTTATCGTGAGAGTGTTGGACAGTTCTTTCTTTGCTTGCTTTGCAAATCTCTAATGCAGGAATGTTTTTTTTCACCAGCTCTGACTGTGCAGATGTGCCAACCAGGTCACATGTGATAACTATTTGATACACACTATTTGATACACACATAGACTTCTACTGAAGTGTGTTTAATCAGGTAATCTGCCTGTCTGCACACAAACACACACAAATGCAGGGTGCCGGATGTTAAACCTGCAGGCAGAAAGTAGGTTAAGCTGTTATCCTGATCAATATTTTGTCTTTGCAATCATATTGACCTATGACCTACAGAGTATATACAGTATGAACTTAATTTTTATAACACTCACAGTGCAAATAGGCTTTAGTAAATAGAGCCCACTGTCCGCCTCACTGCTTATTTACACAGTGTATGTAAAATGCAGAACTGTATTGATTCTATGAAAGAGTTGTTAAAGTTCAGTATATGCACAGCTGGGCATGCTATTCGGTGTTTGCATGCACACACACACACAAACACACACCTGTCTTTGTTGCAGTAATTTTACGGTAAAAAGGTTTATTACGAGCCTCAATTGCTGCCCCAAGCCATTGTAAACACGCTAGCGTGTCAACTTTGTGTTTGTGTGGTTTACTTGCATCGGTCCACTCCTCCTTTCATGATGTCTACAGGCTTAAGAGAACAGCTGAACAGATTGAAAATTGGCTGTTTTACTTCTGCTATAACACTGAGAATTATGGTTTATAGTGGAAACAGTGCAAAAACATGGCAGCCAACACCCGATGCTATCTGACTGAGATACTTTGTCACTGAATTATTGAAATGAAACAAGATTTTGTTGCTGTTTTTTTCAGGATTAGTGGGATTTATTGAGTGTGCACACAAACACATAACAGAAACACACCCAACACAAGACATGAAAGTGGATCTAAGAAACAAGTAGTTTATCTGTGTGTGTGTGTGTGTGTGTCTGTGTGTGTGTGGCCTCTCAATAAATCCCAGTGATCCTGAAGAAATGTTCCACTTATGTTTATGTTATCTCTTCAGTCAGATGGGCATAACAGTGCAGTCAGTTGTGTTATTTTCTCATGTATGATAGAGAAAAAGACCAACTTTCCTTTATTCTGTTCTACAGACCATGAGAGCAGGAGTAGGCAGTCGCGCAGGTAGACGTATCTGGCACACACAAGTTTTGGAAAGTGTCTCCCCACACATGAAGTCATGTCCTCAGATGGGTAGACAGTTAGATCATAATGATTAGATCAGCCTGTTAGCATACAGTCGTACATAGAAGGAGGTGAAATGTGGGCTAGACGGCCTCACAGACAGGTAGGTATGCTGGAAAGACAGGTTTTCCCTCCAACTGCAATTACTCTCGCTGGCTGTTGCTGTAAATAAGGATGTGCTCTTAATCAACCTGCCTGGTTAAATAAGGGTTTGGGGAGTAGCAGGCAGGCAGGCTGATAGGGAGACAGTTGAGGTCACCAGAAATGTAGGCAGTAAGGCAGAGTGACGCAGAGGGTTTGACAGGTAGATGCAGGTACTGAGTTAGATAGCGAGGTAGACAGATTGTTATCGGCTGCGGAGCAGAATGTGTGTTGTGAGCGCAAACAGTCAAGACAGGGGAACACAGTGACAATGACATTCCTGGAAGTATACTCTGTTTGGATGTGTGTGTGTGTGTGTGTGTGTGTGTGTATGTGTATGCATCTGCATCCATATGTGCACGTGTTTACACATACAACAGCAGAAGTGTGTCCTTTATTTGATAAGAACAGGTGTGTGTGTGTGTGTGTATGCAAGTCTGTGTGTATTTTTTTCTCCATCCAATCTGTCATCTGAGTCTGATATCAATCTACAAAGTGTGGTGTAGAAACAGGACAGTGGAGTGTGACCAGGTGCCCAGGTTCCTCTGTGTCAAAGGTCTTTGCAATCAGCTGTTTGTTTTTACTACTAAATAAATCACACAGGTAAAGGAGATTTTTTCATCTATACATGGTTGGGAAGTTAGTTGTGATAACACATTCTAATGTTAGCAAACATGTGACCGTCACCATTAGCGTGATCTGTGTCACACTTTCATTTGCATTGATTTTTAAGTTAGTTTAGCTTTAGGTTTATAATTATAAATGAATCAATGATTGATTATCCAGGGACCAGTTCAAGCTTGTGACTTCTTAAAATGAAGCGATGCCTGGTCGCGACCCCCCTGTCACGTCACAGGCTGCATATGCAACCAAAGAATGATTTTTCCTTCATTTCCTTTCAGGTTGTTTCAATTGATTAATTATCTGAGGAAGCCTAGAGGCTGAAAACTATTCACTAGTTCACAAGAAAAAAGCAAAAAAAAAAAAACAGGCACAGTAAATTAAATTTGCATAGCAGAAATATGTTTTTTTCCTGGGAGGTCCTGACCCCCAGGTTGAGAACCATTGTGTTACTGCACACATAATCATTTAGATTCATTAATTATTTGCATGTCTGTTAACACTGTGCTGTTTTTGTCCAGGTGTCGTTGCAGCACTACTGTCCAAGTGTCCAAGTGTCCAGGTGTTGTTAGAAAACTGCTGAGGTTTGCCAGTTCAAAACTTCCTCCACATAATATAACATGCACTCTCACTCACTTGCAAAACGAGACAAAACATCCAACCAAAAACATTCTCGCTTGTGGACGCACACAATCTGACAAACATAACTTTTTGCTCAACCAGGTCCAGGTGACTCAAGATGTTGAATCTAAACATCTTATTTTTCTCTAATTGTTTTTTAAATAGTGTATTTCCTAGCTTTTAAATTCAGCTAAGTGCATAGAACTACATTAAACACGTTAATGCACACTGCGTCCTGTTTACTTTGTAATTTCCTGCTTAATAGTTTCCGAGTATACCTGCCAAATATGCAGAAGGCCCCACAAAGCTTCCTGAAACCAGAAGCGGAATCAGCCTCTACTTTATAATGTGTTTTCTGAGATTAACGGTTACAGTGGTAACAGTGAATACAGCTGTTAACAAAATAATCAGAGCCAGCGGATTCTAAACCTTGTTCAGCTCAGGAGCCAGTCTTTTCAGAACTTAGATCTGTGGTATTTTGTCATGTGAACACAAGCCCGAGACCTATGAGGTTGATCTGCTGGGTTCCAACTAGAAGTTTAAGAAATGCTGATCACAGCCTATTATTGATCTATAATAATATACCTTCATTAATAAACTACTGTGTATTTTCATATGATATTATAGTGGAATTCTGTAAAATAGATGGACATTTGACGAAATAGTCAAATATAAGATTTGGGTTCAATCGCTAAGATACGGTATCAAGATGGCGGATCAGTTATAATTAGCCTTAGATTTTAGGTGTCAGTCACTAAATAAAGGCTTGCATCTGATCCCAGTCATCTCCTCTCTGCTCTGCTGGAAGTTTCCATTGAGCTGATTGGCTTACTGCTTCCAGTGGGACTCCCAGTATCTGATCAGATAGTCCAGGCAGCTGCTGTTAAGATCTGGTTAAGATTACTTATAATACATTCTCTGGCATGTGCTGAATGAGCCATTCAAAGACAGTTATTATCTAGTGGGGTCAACTGCCTCTATGTAATACATTTTCAAAATTTTTAAAAGCCTCATTGTGTTTCCCTGACAAAGTTATGTCTTGAAACAAACAACTTTTTCATTATGCCACACAACAATGTTTTACTGTTAAGTGATAAACAAAGAAACAGAATTTCAGACAAAGGCCCTGTAATTGAATCAACCGTCATTCTAATTACTGGGGCATCCCTCACCCTAATTAACCACTGCTCGTTGGTTGTCATGGGAGACAATGACAACCTCAATAGAGCTGTCAATCTGGATCAGACTGACGTGTTGCCCTGGCAACCAGGGTCAGTGGGTTTGCAATGTCTGTGGAGGAGGAAAAAGAGAGGAGGAGGAAAAGGAGGAGGAGGAGGAGGATAGAAGTGGAGGGTGTAAAGATTATCAAAGCCAAGACTCAGCTAGGAGTCAGTCTTGCATCAGCATTTTATGAAAACAATTAAACAAAGCACAAAAATAGACTTTGCACAATCCTTTCTGAAGGTCAGCACTGCATTACGGATGACTCAATGTGCAATTTACAACGTGCCATACACTATCTCTCGTAATTAGACTCCAACCTCACTTATCCTTTGCCATCATTTGTCTCCATTACCAGGATTTTGCAAACATGACTCAATGCTGTTTAAGGCTTTTAACCTTCAGTTCTGTGTACTTTTCATGACGTCTGAAGGTAAAGACGGGATTTCACCAGAATAGGACCTTTGTAGGGTTTTCCTGATTAGGAACCGTCGAGATTTGCATGGGTCTCCCAAGCCCTCATTGCTGTGTAAATATCATGTTGTTGTGAAGCTGAATGACTCCTCTATGTCAACAAGCTGTGGCTCTGGCCTGGGGATCCCATTGTGTTTTTATAAATTGACACGG
The DNA here is from genome assembly GCF_046629955.1 of Centroberyx affinis. NCBI lineage: Eukaryota > Metazoa > Chordata > Actinopteri > Beryciformes > Berycidae > Centroberyx > Centroberyx affinis. The sequence goes on from NW_027280727.1 coordinate 327,318, forward strand.
ATGAAAACAGGGCTGTAAACGTCTCTTTAGGTGGTGAAAGTCTGTCTCCCTCCCTCCTGCCAGAATGCTCTTTTTATTTGCAGAGACATTTGGGTGAAGTGTGCCGCTCTTTATTTCCTGACAAAAACCCACCCCACAGCCCTCCCTTTCAAAAGCTCTTGCTCCTTCTGCACACAAACACACACACACACACGCACAGAAAAGTGGCCCCTCCATTCTTCATCAGAGCCTTGTATTTGTGAAAGGGCCTGGCTCATATATCCTATAGGCAGGAATAACAGCTGTCGCTAAGCCACCATAGCCGGCCCCCACTCAGCACCCAACGGGGACCCAAAACTCTGTCGCTGTCTCCATCCCGCTGTCTAGCCCCTCGACTAGCTGTCGCTGCCTGCTTTCTCTGTCTGTCTGCCTGTCTCTATGATTGTGTCTAAGTGTGTCTGTGTGTCTCTCTATCGCTGTTTCTCTCTCTGCCTCTTTCTCTGTCTGTCCTTCTCTCTTCCCTTTCTCTCCCCATAATTACCTTGCATCCTCATTTCCAGGAGCGTTTAGGAAAGATGTGCTTCCTTTTGTTTTGTGTAAAAGAAACAGAGAAAGGGAGAGGCGATGAAAAAGAAAATGACATGAGGGGGTCGGACAAAAAAAGTGGGGGGGGAGGTCTTCTCCTCCATTCATCCATTGTTAGACCACAGACTAGGCCACACGTGCCCCCACCCCTCCCACCCCACCCCTCCGACCCCACCCCCACCCCCCACCCCCCCACTCAACACACACATACACACACACACACACCCCAGCCACCCTCTAATCTTCACTGTTCCACCCTGAGGGCCTGAGGCCAGGGCAGCTGCTACTGATGGAGCCAGAGAGCCAGCTGTCCTCACACACACACACACACACACACACACACACTGCACACCCCCTCATCTCATTCATTCGGGACAATGGAGCCAGGACAGGGGTGTGTGTGGCTAGTGTTTTTGGAGTGTGCCGTGGTCAAGGGGGGGGCTTTCACAGTCAGTAAAGTGGTTTTTATGTCCGCTTTGTGTCTCAGCAACAGTTGGCAGCACGTGTGTCAATGACACGCCTCTCTGTCTTATTGTCCAGCAACTCGGGGGGTTTGGAGCGACCTGGGACGTAGATGAAAACACAGACACACCGGCACACTTACAGAAGCATGAAGACACACACACACACACACACACACACACACACACACACACACAGCCACTGATACAGTACCTAAAAATTCAAAAACAGAGAAATATGCTGTGCTGTATGCTGTGCCTTTTACCCTGATTTCATCATCCGCCTGCAGGATGATGTGTATAGCCTATAGACCTATGTCTCTTTTCACTTTTTTCAGTATACTTCTTGAAAAACATGACAGGATTTATTCTGCAATACTCTGATCTCATGTAAGTTTGTATTTCCCTGTGCACTAATAGCTATAAAGTTAGGATTACACAGTGAGGGCATTATAATCTTGGATGTATGACTATAAAGGAAAAGTTCTTAGCGGAGCTGGCAAAACAACACATCAATGCTTTCACCCTTCAGGCTCTGATTGGTTCATCTCTATCTCTAACTGCCTCAGTTTCTGGCTCGTGCTGCTATTGGTTAGCGCTCTCTCTTTATCACCGATTGGCTTAACTGCTGATTGCCTTCAGCCCCAGTTGTCTGATTGGCTGAGGCTCTGCCTAGCAATGGCTGTGATTTGCTCTTGGTTGTGCAGTTCACCAGTCAGCGGAGTGTTGTCTAAATACTGCAAGGTGCAGACGGCAGCTGCTTTGGAGACTGGGTGAAAGCGTGTGTCTTTGTATGAAGGCTGATTTTCTGGAGTGGGTGGATGAGGTGGGTTAGGTGTGTGTGTAGTTAGGAACCAAAGGCCATATGGCTGATGACTGCATATACGCACACATGCTCACATGCACTCTCACACCACACACACCTGACGACTGCCTCACACCTGCTGCACTGTGTATGGATGAGTAAGATCCAGATCAAAGGCAACAAGCCCTAAGGGACTGGTGTTTGCGTGTGTGTGTGTGTGAGTGTGTGTGTGTGCACATGCATGTATGCGTGTATATGTGTGTGTGTTTAAGAGACATTGACTGCTTTTGAATCTATGCCAACAAAAAGGACTGTATTTGAATGAGAGACTCATGTCTGGCTGTTCGTTGAGATGAAGAGATGGAAGGGCTGAAAGGACATAGTACGGCAAGGACACTCTGGGCTGCAGACTGAACACACACACACACACACACACACACACACACACACACACACATTACACAACACCCATGCACGCACTTAAGATACAGACCCATATGGCACACTTAACACTGTCAGGGAAGGGAGGAGGAGGGCAGTGAGGGAGGGAGGTAGGCTGGAGGGAGTGAAATGAAGAACTGCAAACTGTATGGGGGTATTGTTCATTGTAAGGGCGTTGGAGATACTGCGAGAGGGAGCCATGTGCTGCACAGAGGAAGAAAGAAAGAAAGAAAGAAAGAAAAAGAAAGAAAGAAAGAGGTCAGGTCAGTCAAGGGGTCAGGATTTGAGATGTTCCTAAATCAATCAGTGGATTTTAGCCTATGACCCCTTTAGCAAGGCTAGAGTTACCCCCTAATTTGCAGCAGGGATTAAAGTTCCCCTTTGCTCAAACACACACCCACCAACCAACCTACACACACACATACATACAAACAGTCACGCAGGCACACAAGACTGGGTTCTTTCGGTTCGCCCACTAAGGACTTTTGGGCAACAAAGTCAGTCTTTGTCAGTTTCCAAGTCAGACGTCAATGGGAGTTTGCCTTGCGCTGTGGCTGCGTATACAGCTTGGCCACACAGAGCCCACATGTATATCTGCATATTAGTGACCACCCCACCCACACACATACTGCAGACAGTGCAAGATACTATACAAGACATCATTATTTAATACAGACAAACAGCAGATGCAGAACTTCCTAATTTCTCCTCTGTGTACACATACAGCACATGCAGACATGCATGCAAAAGGGCAGGCACACACTCTGATACACAAGACCCTCACAGACAGCCAGACACAGTCATACACACCAACAAACATGCAAATACATTCCTCTCTGACTGCAAAACCAAGTGTGCTCCTTTGTCTGTGTCTGTGGTCTGTGGTCTGTGTCCATGTCTGTGTGCACACATGTTTGCCTGTGTTTGTTCGCAGCAGACACAGATTGGCTCAATATCAGTGTACAGTAGTTGCTGGGTAGAGTTGAGGAGTCTGTGGAGGATGTTGTGGTTGGCTGGCCCGGTTCTTTGTTTCATAAACTGTCTGTCTGGCACACTGCTGTTCAAAGGGGACAAAGGAGCCACTTTAGCCCCAACACATTCAGGCTGGATGCATATTCCAGAGATAAGTGGTTTGTCTGAAAAAAAGAGAACGTTTGGCCCGACTTTTGGGCTGTTTGATGTGTTGCTTTTGTAGTGTACTGCACAATTATTTATTTGCCTTTCTCCAACAAACGCAGTGCCCTTGTTTGATAACTGGCCACTTCACACCAACCATTGGGCCAGCCAGGTGGTATAATGAGTAGGGTGACTATTTTTTAAACTGGAGGACCCAGATTCAAGCCCTGCTGTTAGCTATCATCCTCCCTTCTGAAGTGTCCTTGAGCAAGACACTGAATCCACATCCCCCAAATATCACATTATTATTCACTTTTGCCTGTCCATTTTGCTGTTGTGGAGGAAAGGTCATTCTGTTATTAAACTGCATCCCTATTGCTAGTGATTGGGCAAATGTGATTGCACAGTTAACACATTTTGTGCACTATTTAGGAAAAAAATGTACCCCAGTAAAATGTTTTTCTTCTTCCCATGATTGACTATGTGGTTAAGTATAAATCTAACCATGGATTACTTATTAGATTACCTCTGTCCTGCCTGAGGGCACATTTGGCTGAAGAGCTAGCAGTAGATTAAGAGACAGAAAGAAAAGAGAATAGACACAGATGACAAAGAAGCACCTGTTTTAAAGAAATAGAGTAAAACACACTGATGGGTGAACACACGTGCACACATAGACACACATACACACACACACACACACACACATTATTATGAGCATATTGTTTACTAGCTGCAGCTGCATCCTGTGTGGCAGATAACATGACTCCTACTGTATATTGGTTCGCACACACACACACACACACACAAACAAAAATACAGAGCACACTTTACACTCTTTTTGCCCTCTTTACCCTTTACCCTTTACTCTTTATGATTTGACGTGATGATTCCTTCAAACACTAAATTTTGTAATCACAACACAGGAGAGCAAATCATAGCGCCCCTGTGGAATTGCCAGCGCTGCTTGGAACATATTAAAGACTGAGTCCACATACGGTGTTATTTGACTTTTGTCTGAGTTACAGTGTGTGAGTTAAACTTATTTTATAGTTGGGTAAATAGCAGGGCTGCTGTCGTTTGTGTGTCTACAGTGATAAAGTGAGTGTAAACTGGCAGACAGCAGGATCCTTACGGTAATGGAACCTCAGGCAGGTGCTAGAGCTGACAATTAACTTCTGTCATAACAATAACAGCTGTATAAGGAACAAATATGCATAAGCACATGCACGCTCATGCACACATGTGTATATGCACGCACACACCACATACTTGTAGCCGTATACACAAGCATACTACTCTTATGTCAACTGAACACACACACAGTTTCTATATGATGCTGAGGTCAAGACGTGAAAATGTTTCTGTCACAACAATAAGAATAATCTTAAAGAGAGCATTCATACAAACCAAGCACAAACACACACGCACATGCACACACACACACACACACACACACAGTCTCTTCATAACCCTTGATACTGAGATTAGACTGTTGATTTTTAATTGGCTTAGCAGCATGTGTTTGTTTGATCCAGGGTATTATTGCCCAGTGTGTTTTCTTCCTTGAGTGAGCTGATTAAAAAATCCCCCTCTGTCAACATGCTGATTGACAGATAGCACTGTTTGATTTATTCACACACAACATGAGGTACACACACACACATCATAATCCCCTTTCTCTGATTGGCTACTGTCAGCGCACTGTCTCCAAAGCAACACTGGAATGCCGGGTTGTGGCTCCGCCCCGTTCAGGAAGGAACTGCATACTGAGCATGTAAACAAACCCGGCGTGCGCGGCACTGTGTGTTCTGTCAGCTCTGTCTTCTCTGGTAAACAGGGTGTGACACTGGGTGCAGGCAGAGGCTGACCTCCTGGATTAGGTGTTATTCTGGTGGCATTAAGGGCCTGGCATATGAAGAATGCCCTCCGAAAACATGTTGACCGTATATGACATTATGACATAGAACCATCACATCCGAGGTAAAACTGAAACAGAGAGGGAGAAACTCAGACACAGAGAGAGAAAACAAGAGAGGGGTACTGCCGAGACAGACAAGGGAAAAGAGTGGGTGAGAATTAGGTAAACAGAGAAGAAAATGTGTATTATGTATGTATGTTTTGTATCAGTTACAACAACACATGAGCGTGTGCTGCAGAGGGTGAAAGTCAATAACAGTCACACGTCAGTATGGGAGAGCAGGTGCGCACACACACACACAAACGCGCGCATGCGCCTACGCCCGCACTGTGTCACAACAGCAGTGTCAGTGACCTGTCCTTCAGCGTCACATCTTTCCCATACTCTTGTCATTTGCGGGATGTCCAGTCCAGTCTGGGCTGTGTGTTTACTTCTGTAGACCAGATAACATAATATGTCCCTTCCTCTGCAGGCCAGAATCTGAAGGTAAACAAAGTTCAGATAAAAGAAAAAAATCTGAGTGATAAGTAAAAGCACAGACAATATGACTGCAGCATGGCCTCTGTGGTTTGATCAGACCCTCCTCTTTAACTGAAAACAGAAGGGGAAGAAGAATAACAAGGTTATTAAAGAACATTACAGCCGATAAACACATTCATAACAGTGATCAAAATACCCACACACTGGTACACCTATCCCATTGAGCAAGACCTGCAAAGAACCAATCAGATCTCTGTTACCAACAGCAACAACCCATGTTTATGCCTGCCTCTAGCTAATCCTGGCCTCTGATTGGTTGGAGCCCAAGCTTCAGAGAACAGCCCCTCCCCCTCTCTCCCTTTTTCCTCTGAATGTCCCTCCATCCCTGCAGATTAAGTAACACCGGCAAAACAAAAAGAGCTTATTTTTGTTTTTCATTAATGACAGTGCACCCACATAAACACTGGGCTTGTTTTGTTATAGAGGTATCTGCTTTCTGAAGGCATAGAAAAACGGAGAGATAGGGAGAGATGGGAGTGGGGCAGGAGGCAGGATAAAAGGAATCACTGTTGCCATGCACCCTCAGTGTGTTACTGGGGTAAGTATGGTATGTTGCTATGAAAAAAAAAGAACTGCAAGCAAGAGGGGCAATTGCATCAGTTCCTTGAAAAGTCCTTGAAAAACATGTCTCTCTCCTTTTGCACCCTGTGCAAAATGCTAATTGCATTCTCAAATCATCCTCTGGGAGAAATTTCAAATTGAAATGCTGCACATCGTGCCACAGCTTGAAAACCCTTCACTGTTCTATCAAGCATGAAAGAAAATGTCAAACTCCAATTTAAGCTTTTCTCAGTATTTGCTTTTGTTCATGACACTGGCTCATTGTTATTGCAAAATATTCATGCATGGTCTATGTTTATCATTTTAACTGAGTCCCATTGTTCTCCCGTGCTGCAGTCAGTTAAGGGAAAGTGTATGAACATGCACCCAGCTGCTGTTTGTTTTGTTCTGTCACTGAGTGTTCGGGGGCTGTTGTTAGAGTAGATACAGCATTAGATAAGATATGTTGTCAAGAACATGGTCAGTCAGTCCAGGTCTGACATTATTACGCAATACCTTAATGGTTCAAGGAGCATGTTTTCAACTCCTACAGAAAACATTTACGCCACATATGCACAAAAGAGTGCTGAAAACATGTTGTGGACGTATTCTAATCTTTAACCTTTCCACTAAGGCTATCACATCCTCACCTTATCTGGCATGTAAGTCTGTATGGTGTGTACGTGTGTTTGTGTGTGTGCAGAATTTGACAATATTCATATTCTACAACTACACACTTGCCACACACATACTGACACACACTCTTTCGAAGAAAAATAAGTTGTTTGTGCATGAGCAGGAGGCGTCTCTAATGTGTGAGCTGCTGCATCATCATTCCTCTAATAGCCCTGACCTCTGTGAGGCCTGTAATCGAGTGACGGCAGACCACGAGCAAACAAGGCCTTGGTCAGGGATCCTTGTCTGTCCTCTCCTCTATCTCTTCTGTCTCCTTCATCTCCTATCTCCTTCCTCTCCTCTCCTCTCCTCACCTTTCCTCTCCTCTTTTTCTCTCTCTGCCAGTTGAGGGAGGGCATGTCCCTGTCCGCTCAATTTCTCTCGAGGTTTCTAATTAGCATGCGCACTGAGAGCAGAGAGGCAGAGAGTCTGATAGTCACGCTGTTACTGTGTGCTGCTTGCCATGCCAAATGTGCTGGCCATGCTCTCTCTCTCTCTCTCTCTCTCTCTCAGAAAACATGTTGTGCTGCCTTGTCACCTTTCTACTGACTGCACACCACATCACCATGCACATCCTAAAAGTGAGAGCAAAGAGCCCTCTACTTAATAGTGTTACCATTTGTCTCATGTTATCACATAATCATGTTGCAACTAAACCTATTAAAACTAAGAGATTTTTTTCCTTTCTCTCTCTCTGTATGTGTGTGCGTGCGTGCGTGTGCATGTGTGTGTGTGTGTGCATTTGCTCCGACATCTGCTTGAATCAAACAGTCCCCATGGGTAAGAATGAGTGTTCCCTTTTCAGATACTACTTTGTTTAGCCTTACATAGCCTTTCCCATCAGTGCGATGGAATTTGGAATGTACACACTCCATGCAATGCACCTCCCTCTTGCTTTTTCCCCTCTTTCTATCTACCCTTGAATCCACCCGGTCACCCAGTCACCCTGTCTGCTGTCTGTGTCTGAATGCCGAGACAGAGTCTATCAGCAACTTAATATACAAATGAGCAAAGAGCTTGCAACTGCCCAGTAAATGTCCAACATTTTATCTGTGTGTCTGGGTGTCTGGGTGTGTATGTCTCTGGGTGTGTGTGTGTGTGTGTGTGTGTGTGTGTGTGTGTGTTTATGTGTGTGTGCATGTCAGTATGTGTGCGGCCAGCAGCAGTCTCTCACATACTGTATCTTCCACATTGTGCTTCTATGGCCATGCCTTCCGGCCCGCTGGTCTACTTGGGGATTGCGGGCCATGAGAGGGGATTCCTGGCATGGCTTCCAGTACATGTGCTTCTGGAAGGATAAACTCAGCTATGTCAGTTATGTGTCAGCCCCTCCGAGGTTAGAGGCTGCTCCCCATATTTGGCAAATCACTTAGCATCGCCCCACCTCGGCCAGACTGGCTTCCACAGTAAACTAGCAAATATGAATAGAATCCAGAGGGAGACGGGGGATAGTGATAAAGAGTGAGAGAGAGATCAAGAGAGAGAGAGACAGTTTGCATTGTCAGACGTTTATGAACACATTCCATGATGCATACTGCTTATTATGGCATCTACAAATTTTCCATTCATGGATTCATTAAACGCCACAACTTTTCCAGTACAATAGCAACTTTAGCCTTGTTTTGCCACATTTTACACTGTATTTGACTCTGCCTCCTCCTTTTTCTACCCTCCTCTTCTCTCTCCTGCTCCCTCCCTGAAGAAGCGGGTTGGCTGAGACTCTGACCTCTCTAAGCTATTTCAGTTGCCCTGAAATAGCTTATGCAGCTTATGTATAGAGACGAGCCCGAAGCCCCAGCCTCATTTGATCAATACCAGCAGAATGCGTTTGACACTCCTAGTGGACCTGGGTCACATTCTTCTTTTGGTTCAGAGGTCTACTTGTTTACTCGTCTCAAAGTGTTTCTTCACTTTCAATATTGTGTATGTTTGTTGTGATGGTGCTGATTACATGTGAAAAGTACCATGAGGGGGGATCAAATTAGAAACCTGACACTTGGACTAAGTGGTCTAAGTTTAGTTGGCTTTGAGGTTTATGTGAGGTCACTGTTATCAACGGCCATAGAAGATTTTTTTTTTTTATAGATTTTAGGCTTCATAGCAAAGGGTAATGAGGGCACAAGCATAATCTTGTTTATGCTAAAAGTAAAGATATTGCACTCAAATATCACACATTTAATCCAGTCAATCCTTTCAATTGCTGTTGAACAAACACCCTGATGCAATCCCAAGGCAACGTTTGAAGACACTGAAAACAGTCAGTTGACTATATCTTCCAAATTTGAAGACATTCATCCTCTCAAACTGCAATCCTGTCTCATTGGTTGTGACCACAGAACCAGAATAGGATCTCACATTAACAGCAGCTAACAGTGTGCCATGACCTCATCTGCAACGACCTGCAGTGTGTATGTCATTCTACCCCCAAGGGGACACAGTGAATCTCTAACTGTACGTCAGGTGTTTGTGTGTGTGTGTGTGCGTGTGTGTGTAACCTGGTCACCCTCCCCTTGGCTCACACACAGCTGTTTTACTGGGCTTGATTATAGGCTCTCTGGACAGACAACCGCGATCATTACTTCTGCACCGAGAGTGTAGCATCAGGTGATCTCACCCCTAAGAGTACGTTGCAGTCATCCCAGGTGCCCAGGTGTGTGTGTGTGTGTGTGTGTGTGTGTGGATGTGGGTGTGGGTGTGAGCAGGTGCCTCAGCAATTACAGCTACCTCAGACTAACCGCAACCACAAAACTCAGAAACCACCAGTGACAGATCAATATGGCCTTGTCACAAACAGCAACCTCGGTGTATATATTGTTGTACTGGAATCACCTTGGCCACCACATGGGTGAGAAATTCCCTGCACCATAAATCTAAGACCTTTTGCCAGTTGCTTTATTCTGCTGGCTCACCACCTGGCCTTTAAGGAGTGAGCTCACTGTAAATTGAGCAACAGCAGCAGAAGCAAGGTCCAGCTCATCTCTCCAGTGAGTGACACATACTTAGATTAGAGATACCCAACACCGACCATCCATCTATCTATCTCTCCCTACTGCCTGCCTGAGCCAGCTGGACCATGAGCTCATGGTACCAATCTGGCCATGGGAGAGAGAGAGAGAGAGAGAGAGAGAGGGAGAGAGAGAGAGAGAGAGAGAGAGAGTGGGGTGAGGTGAGTTGGGGGTGGGGAGGGGGAGGGTGCTGCCTGCCAGCTCATTGTGTAATCTCATCTTGCTGTAGTTACTGTAAGTGAGATGCAGAGGGGAATGGGAAGAAATGGACCACAGTTCTCCATGAAAGTAATGGCTCTGGGAAGGGCAGAGTATCACTCTACCAAAGTCCCTGGTAAGCATTTAGCATTTACAGTCGAAGCCTGAGTCTGGGAATCATTGGGATCCCCTCACAGGTGAGAATATGGAGGTACATACTGTAACACTTCACCAACCGAAATGAAGTTACGATAGTTAAACAGCAAGCATTAGATAGTTTTAAAAGTAAGTAATGATCATAATATACATTTAGTGCACTCCATGCTGGATCATACAGTATATAGTACAGGTTTCATGGCCTAAAATAAACATTCAAAACATTAAGATTATGCATTTGTCTTCTCCCTCTCAACATTGTATAGGCAAGGTATACAGCTATACATTTTATCAATATCACATAGTTCGGAGATCTTCAGCTTTCACTGCAACTATCTATCCTGTGTACACTGTGCGTATTTGGTGACTATAATAGCAGGTCAATCAAGGATAAACTGAATTCTTTGGTATAGGTTATATGTCACGCACAGGAGAATCTGCCCATAGGCCCCCAGACAGGAAGAAGAACAGTCTGGACAGCTGTGGAGTAAGCTGGCTGCTGTCTGATGTTTACCATCTTTCTGTGCCACAGATGAAAAAAAAATAAAGTTTTCTCAGAGCACACATCTGTCTGGTCTCTCTCTCACACACACACACACACACACACACACACACACACACACACACACACACTCTCTCTCTCTCTCTCCCTCCCTTTCTTGATGTTTTCACTCTTTGTCTCAGTCTATCGTGGCTGTGGATCTCTGGCTTGGAGCTCATGCAGACAGTCGGTCTGTCTCGTTCTGGTCTGTAGCTGCAGGCTTTGGCATAAAGCAGCAGCAGGCAACACAAGGAGAAGACGTTTGTTAACTACAAACAAACAGCAGCAGCAGCAATGAGCCGCTTCCAGCTGTAGCCTTAGTGGTTTTGTTCTCTGTTGGCCCACATACACCTGTAGCCAAAAGGAACACTGAGAGAAAAACAGACATGTTGTTGTTTTTCAGTCTTGCAGAGAGCTTACATAGGTTGCTGCTATGGAAATTAGGGTTGAAATTATATATAAATGGATAGATGACTTTTAGTCTTGAGACTTCTGTTGATGATTATATATCATGAACTGTTATGATACAACATGAAACTGTTGAACAAAACATTCATACAACATATTCAACCTACATATGAATATAGATTGCATATTATGATGGATTCAAATTGAGACTGTATTTTTCCCTTGAGAGATGGAGACCTGGAGAGATGTGGCTTTAGACAGCACAAAGAGAATCTGATATATCACATGACGCCATCAATATACCTTTTATACAAAGTAGGTCAAGGATTTACCAACAATAACCTTAATTGTAACTACCTTACAATTAGCTACGGCTATTCTGTATGCCTAAAGCACATAATGGAAGATTCAACATTTATATTTTTGAGAAAATTTGTTTTTATCCTATCTGGGGCATGACTGAAATGTTGCCTTTTCTGTACAAAAATGGGTCAAGATCAGACATGATTGCCACTGCTGTTGTTGCTGGTAGGATTCACATGGCAGAAAGGAGAAGTTAAAGCTGCCTGACAAGAAGCTGACCTGCATAGACAAATGTCACAGTGACATTGGATGTGCTGCAGAAAATATATGCTATAAATACGTTTTGCTATTGTTAATGTTTACATCATGAACATATAACTTTTTTTTAAATAATGCATGGTGTGCCTTATGGGGTAGTTGAGACTTATAGATATTTTTCTAAGATATTGCATTTTGACTTTCGCTACACCCACAGAGTTTTTATTTAATCATAGCAGAGTACAGAGTTCAACAACCATCAAGAAAGGACAGTCATCATAAGCCAAGCTGTTTCTCAAATCACTTTCTCAAATGACTATGAATGTTAAATGCCAAGCTATCTATAGTTTTGACAGTGCTTGGAAAGAAAATGAATAGTTTGTTAGCATTTAAGGGAAGTCTGAGTCTGCCATATGCCTTCCAGTGCAGTTATTAATGGCCGAGGAAAGTCCCTTTATGAAAAGACTTGCATCTTTCCACTTTGAGAGTAAAGCATCCTCTGTTCTTAGAACACTGAGCAATTAACTGGCATCAGTTTTAACATAAAAGGACAGTGTGTGCGTATGTGTGTGTGCGCGCGCACGCGCGCATCCATGTGTGTGCATGGGTGTGTGTGTGTGTGTGGATATACATGTGACAAGCATGTGTGTGTGTGTGGGAGTGTGGATATACATGTGACAAGTGTGTGTGTGTGTGTGTGCATGCGTATGTGTATGTGTGTGTGCATATGTGTGTGTGTATGTGGATATACATGTGACTGTGTAAGCCTGTGAATGCCTGTTTATGCTTGTGTGCACCTGTGTGTACAAGGATGAGTGCAGCAGTTGAGTGTGTATGACCAGTGGTTGGAGGAAGACTGAGTTGTTGCAGAGAAAAGTGAGGTAAGTTCCTCTGAAGTCCCGTCTCTTTGATGTGGGCTGGTCTTTACTGTCAGTTTCAGCTCACAGTCGACCACAGCACTTCCTTTACCTGCCACTCACGATCTTGCTGACCCCAGTTCTGCAATAACGCTACTCCAGTTCCAGTCCAGTATATGTGTCTGTGTGTGTGTGTGTGTGTAAGAGAGAGAGAAAGAGAGAGAGTGCACGTGTGTGTATAGGAATACAAAACGCACATATGCATAAGTTTTCATTTCTTTCTCCAGTGAATTACCCAATGTTGCCTTTTGTGTGTGCAAGAATTTGGAAACTACAGCAGCATTTACTTATTAAACTGAACTTTCAATGCATGCAAAGCAAGTATGCAATATGGTTTCCCAACAATGCATCGCTGATAGGTAAAGTTCAGACTCAGCACTCTGGAGCACAGCAAAATTGTGTTATTATTTCCTAACAGAATACAACCTCCCATTTCCACTTGGATGCACAAAACTACAACTAAGCACACTCCCCACTGACACAGAGAGCTCTCTGTCTGGTTCCAGCTGCCACTGCGCTGAAAACAAAAGAGAGCTCTCTCTCTCTCTCTCTCTCTCTCTCTCTCTCTCTCCATCAGGACCCCCCAGCCTCCCAGTTCCCCTGCCCCAGCCCCGGCCCTGCTCCTGGCCCTTGCGATTGTGCAAGCTGTCGCGTAAGGCAGCTGGTGTATGGGCGGTAAAAGGTCAGTGCCTGGAAAGAGCACATGTCACAAGCATCATTCTGTTGCAACTGCTCTACTCTCTCTTCCTCTGTTTCATCTCTCACTTTCAATAATTCAATCTCACTTTCTGTCACCCACATTTTACTTTTTACCTCTTTTCTTAGTATTGTGGGCATTGCGGCGTGGCTGATGTCTATGTGCAACATTTCCTGGATCATCTATCTCAGCCCAATCTCTTGAAGCTGCAGTAGCTGCATCTTAGTCTACTCTTGGGTTCAGTGAGTGCCAATGGCTGACTGTGAAGCTAAATCGATCAGTAATGCACAGAAGAAATAACTTTTCTGACAAGAGAGAATGAGTTTGATTTCAAATATTTATTCACAAAACATGAAAAATATGTACAGTTAAAATAGATATTGCATTGTTTTCTTCTGCATATCTTAAAGTAAGTAAAATCATAGTCCTTGAAAATAATGTACTTCTTGTGTCCGTTCACAGGTACAGAAGCAGCTCAAATCAGGATTTGCAAGCAAATGTCTCTGGTTATTCCAAGTACTTCTTGGTAGCTGCACTGGAAATCCCTCAAAGACAAGAAAAGTCCATTTATTCATCTTCAGATTCCCTCTTGAGGTCCAACGTCTCCCTTGTTACTTTCTGGTGAACTCCAATCCAACCTCCACACTTTCAGAAGTCCATTTCTTGCCCTTCTCTCTCTCTCTCTCTCACTGACGTTCCACTCTTAGTTCCCCCATTGCCTTTGGTTTCGGGGCAGTTATCGGGTCACCACTCAATCAACTTCTCCTGCACGCTACACAGTAGAGTCCAACTCAACTCCTTATCAGTGTCCATCAGGCCTTCAGTCCTGAAAGTGGCCCAGTCCACGTACACCTGACCCAGTCCACACTTGACCTCTGAACTTTAACCCCTCCTCAGGGTGATCCAGAACCAACGAGCTGGGAGCGGGGAAGGGGGGGCTCCAGCCACAGCCTCCTAATCCAGGCCAGGGGAGGCAGAAAGGCTTGAAACCCCCAGTTGAGGCTCCGCTCCTTTACTTTCTCTTCATCATCATCATCATATGAAGCATCTTCAGGGGGGGAGGGGGGGCATCTGCTTCAGCGCTCGGGGAGGGTGATGGCGGGGACCCAGTCGTACACACTGCGGCTCTCTTCGCAGAACAGACTCAGTTTGTCCAAAGCAGGGTCTTTCCACGGGTCTGCACTGGGGCTCTGCAATAAAAAAAAGAGGCAAAACCATTAGACACCTGCGTCAGACAGACGGGCAGCGTGTGCAGAAAACGCAGACAGAGGAGTGATGATGCATGCATGATTCACTGGAGTGCTGCTGACTAGTGGCTCGTGACTGTGTGTGGCCGGGACGTACCGTGACAAGAATGCAGTGCGCGTCCTTGGGCTCGCCGGTCGCGTCCGCGCCGACCAGATCAGCCAGGCGCTCGATGTCGTTAACGCGCACCACGTTGATGTCGTTGTCGAAGCAGAAAGCCTGGATGAGCGTGAAGTGGATCTGGAGAGCGAAGTCACACTCGTACTCCTCGTCGGTGGCGAGGACGCAGAATGCCACGCTGTCTGGGTCACTGTAAGGACAGGGGGGGAAGCAAGAGCGGTCAGAACACATTCCCTTCATGCATGTGGAGGATTTAGAAAAATGTCCATGCAAATAAACGTGTAAGCATTTCGCGAATTGCAATACTTACACATTCATGACTTTGGCAGACTCGTAAACCCCAACT
Source organism: Centroberyx affinis (assembly GCF_046629955.1). Classification (NCBI taxonomy): domain Eukaryota; kingdom Metazoa; phylum Chordata; class Actinopteri; order Beryciformes; family Berycidae; genus Centroberyx; species Centroberyx affinis. Next base: position 342,575 of record NW_027280727.1, read on the forward strand.
GTCAGGTAGTCCTGCTTCTTCGCAGCGACCAGCAGCTCCTCCAAGGCAGTGCCTGCACTTTGCACCCTAACAGAGAAAAATACATTTCATTAGGAGACTGGACATACTGTGAAAATAGCACTAATAACAGCGGTAAAATTAAAGGCTGGAATGAGAGCAGTGTCCGAGTCTAAAATATTTACCTATCGGCGTTTTCCATTGCGTTCTCTTGTCCGCGGATCTCCTCCAGAGTCATAATTGTAATCCAAGTGCGATCGGGTTTTGCAATGAATAGAAATAGGTTGTGCTGTCCTCAATGTAGGCTGTTGCGTTATTCTGAGCTCGGAACAGGCTGTGGGTGGTTTTATAGCGGGGCAGCGTAGTTTCTCGGCAAGGGGCGGTGTTTTCCGCTCCTTCCTCCTACCATTGGCTCAGAGCGGACGGGTAGAGGAAAGCAAAAGTCCCCGGGCAGTTACGGTGATCATGTAGACAAGCCCACGTGGGGCAGGATTACAACCTTTCTAGAAATCCCCCCCTCCCCTTGCCTTGTTGTCAACATCCAACATCACCACAGTGTACAAAAACTAAAAGTCCTGTTTGTGATGGGTTTCCAAAGGTTGCATTTCACGTCAAGCGGGTGGAGTGAAGGGTGAGCCCACTGTAAACACAATTTCCCACCTTTTTATTTGCGGAATCGAGTTTACCCACATTTTCAGGGCCGACATGCATCTTTTGACCTAAATTCGTGGCACACATCATTAAAGTTATGTGAAGATAGGGTCTTTTTGAGGACACAAGCTTAAATGTGTGTTTTTTGTGACTAGGCTATGTAATTGATGTTTTGTTTATATTGCGGGCAGATTGACCCACGACTGGAGGTCATAGTTTGCCTCTCTTTTTGTTTACCACCGGAGACAATGATCCCTGCAGCAGTCTGCTCTTGCCCTGTGTTAGTTGAGGGTTATATAATTGTTATGCAGTATACTGTTCAACATGTGGTGTTTTCCCATGCCAGTTATAAAACAGGGGACCAGTAAGACCAACGCAAATCTCTCTGATCACACGCCCACGGGGGACCATAAAGCCTAATTGAAATATCTAGATCAGGGGTTTCCCTACGCTTTCCGAACCACCGGAATTCCATTTGTGTTTCTATAGGCCTATATGGTTTCCTACATAATTAGGAATAACCAGGTAGGCCAATGTAGGTGGGGTGATAGGGGTGACAACAAAAGTGGGGAGATCCTCGGAGCCCCTGTTATTGTGCTTAGTGATATAACAGTGAAATTCAACTATTCCCCATCTTGCTGTGGACCCCCTGGAACCCTCTCAAGAACCGCTGGACGTCCCCGGACCCCATGTTGGGAATCAATGCTCCAGATATAGCCAAACTTCCCCTACATCCCTAGCCTTGCTTTGTATTTGCATCATCGCTCTCAACAGTAAACACATGCGCGTTGTGGATGCACCAGATCTTCCCAGCAGCCTGTTATTTAAACTCGCCGTGTTTACAGTCTAGCCAGAGAGTTACAGAGTTGCCCCGCTGCAAGCGAGATCTGCAAGCCTGCCGTGACCTGAATAAGGGGGAACATTTTTTCTTCAGGGCCAAATCTTTGGAGGAGTGACCAGAACAGCTTGTGACCGGCACACGCCACTGTTGTGTTAGTCCATTGAAAACGAAGCCTTTGCATAATTGCCAGTCTTTCTTGACGCGTGTCGATTCACTGCCGAGACAACAGCGACTCTGTGTCAGGACAATACACTCGTCCTCCACCTGCCCCCGGTTCTTTCATGAGGGGGGCGGAGGAGGAGGAGGGGGCGCGAGCGTCGTGTGTGTGTGTGTGTGTGTGTGTGCGTGTGTGTGTGGTGGGGGCTGCCCGCGCGCCACACTTCTTATCACCCCAGTCCATTCAGGGGCCTCCCCTCCGGCAGATGCCCGACAGATGCGCGGGCCCCTCCTGTAAAGCGCCACGTGCCGGGGCCAGCGCTCCTCTCGGGCAGTTTCAGCTAAACTGACTCTTATCAGTGGATTGCATGTTTTTACATTCAGCATCATTCTCTCTACAGAGGTGCCATGGGGCTCTATGCGGTTTTGTGCACCGGTTGATTGGTCTTGAATGAACAACACGCCACTTCGCAAAATGATCCTAGATTTGTATTATTCTAGGAGTATTATGTAACTTAGACAAATGAGCCTTACATAAAGAACTAGAGTAATCCTATGAAAAAAATCAAAATAATATAGGCCTAGAAGCATTACCTATAGTTATACCATGGGAGATAAAAAAAAAAAAATACCATAACGAAAGATGAGATCACTATAAAGTCACCATTGAGTAGTCCAGACACTTTAAGTCCTTATAGGAATATTAGCCTATGAATAGGGTTTTTGCATGAGGGGAGGTTAGCAGGGTTTCTTGTTGAATGATGAGTCAAATGAGGCGTAGGCCTATTTGTGAACCACTTAGACATTTACTGGAGTGCGAGTGGATCTGATTATTTGATTATTTTACACTTGTATCCTATCTACACCATCTGATGAGCTGAGTTGACCACAGTGTTGACAGAGAAAAGAGCCTCTTCTTAGTGCGTTCAGTGTCAGATTTTGGGCTAACACTGCCACCTGCTGGTGATACAGAGAGTGACCTTTCCTCTATAAAACTAGTCTCAACATGTTGAATAAGCTTATGACTCACGATCCTACCCCATACTTAATGAGTCATCAGTCCGTATGCTGTTATTCCCCAAAGCTGAGGATACTGCTAAATGTAGACCAATTGTCACCTGCCTGGCATGGCAATGTTGTTAAGCAGGAATGTGACCAGGGCAAAACCAAAAGCAGGAATTCATGGGTGAAAAGGCAGCATACATAGAATCCACTTTAAAAATGAATCGTAATTAGGTGTCCCAGTAACCCACATTATTGGGGAAGAAAAATGAAATATCACCTTCATGATTATATCTTTAGGGCCTTTAGGCCCATTTCCCAGAGTGGTGTTATTAACCCAATGCACTGTCTGATATACTAGCTGGATAAATAAAACTATATCAGTCTATTGGCATTTGTGCCTGGAAGCTGTTGAAATTATGTGGCATTTACAGTAATGAAAGCAGTAAGCAGTGAGGCTAAGAGGGGAAAATGGCTAAGTGGGGAAAACCCCAGACCAGCTATGAAAATCTGGATGGGAAAAACAAATAATAAACACTCTCCCTTACCTCAAAACTACTGTTGAAGTGACCTTGAGCAAGCAAAAAAAGCATAGGAACAAAACATACTTATCTTAGGTGCAGAGTAAAAATAAGGCAAATGAACTAAAGTACTGAACAAAGGCAAAATAATATCCACACACTCTCTTGCAGTGCGTTTTAGTTGTGTAATGTGGGACTCTTTCATGCAAGACCCACACTGGGTCAAAACATGGCACAAATATTTATTGTGACCAAGATTTGGAGTTCAGGTTTTCTTTTACCTTTGTTCATGAATACCTTTGACCAAGGGAAAAGTCAAGCTGCCATTTTGATATATAAAAAGGTTTATTGTTATTATTATTATAGATATTCAGAGACAAGTCTTATACATACATACATACATACATACATAAAGAGTTCAAATGTACGGAAGAGCTACAATCATTTGAGCTTATTTACATTCCATTATTGGACTATGTCAAATGTCAGTGCATTTTTTTTTAAACATGATCAACATTTAAAATCTCATGAACGGTCAATCATAACAAAAGGCAGCTCCAATACCATTTAGATTCCATCTAGCACTGATAGTATCATAAGAAATACACAAAAATAACAAAAATGCCTCACTGACAAAACAGGTCATTACATTTTTGAGTATATTTTACTGCAACAGAGTTTACCGAGCAAATATATGAAACCCCTTATTCTCTGCACACAGGTGTCAAGAGGTATTTCAGACAAGTTGTCGAAGGGTAACGACTGTTCCCGAAAGTTGTAAAAGAAGAGATAAGGATAGATTGGGGTCAGTTAATGATGGCAAAGTCAATGGTAAAGTGTGTCATTCTATATTCTGCAGACATATTTTTTTCTTGCTTTACTATACAACATAAAAATCAAAACATTCCAAAATGAAAAGGAGCATGAATACCCTTGTTACAAGGGAAGTACTAACAAACTTTACAAGTCTTCTAAATGGCCAAATGTCCTGCAATGGCTAAAGCAGTGCAGCGGTCAAACCACCACTTTGATCAAGCATAATGAGAATAAAGCATTCTATACTGTACTATGCTATGGATGCGGCTGGCTGACTGTGCAAACTATTCGACTACTTTTTTTTCCAGAATTATTCACTATGGGAGAGCAAGGTCATTCATCAGCAAGGCACATTAACATCTGGACCTGCTGGAGAAAATCAAAGACGGGTAGAGACTACAGTCAAACAAAACTCTCCCTGGAATTTGGTGGCCTGGTGGTGCCAGGGCACCGTTAATGCCATTAAGTAATATGATTATGCAGCACCACTTTTTACAGTTTGGTCTCTGCAAAAGGAAACATACTGTACTGTATGTTATCTCTGCAATGTCCTACTCTTTATTGATTAGGTAACACTGCCTACACATGAAATCTCACAAGTCCTTTTTGATCACTGAAACAGGGAAATCAGAACAAAGTGCTTACAAAGGAACAGTAGTATGTCAGAAGACGGTTACAGGGGAGAAGTAGGGACAGACAGACTTGATCATACTTCTTGACAATTATTTTCCCTTCCTCCTTTTGCAAGTTTAAGCTTCCCTCTGGCACCTAAAACCGTTGGGAATATGGCTCCCTCTGGTGGTTGTATCCATCCACGTCTCCTACATCTCATCTGAGCGGTGCTGCTGTAATATGACAGACGTGGGTTTCCGGTCGATCCAGTTATCCTTGGATCCTGGGACCTCATAGGCCACAGCGGACGCCACTACAGCATCGATGGATCCCTCCTGCAAGCCCCCTACTCCAGCGGCCGACCCCGGTTTCATCTCGGCAGCCTGAGCGGGACTGGGGAAGTCCGCTGAGGAGTTGCTGTTGACGCCCGTTTCCGAGTCAGGCTGCTCCACCCTCTGGTAGTCTGGCGTGTGGTTCATCTGACCGCCGGCGAAGATGGCTTTGACGTTCTCCACCTCGGCCTGGGGCACCAGGAGAAGCTCTTCTTCTTCAGGGTCGACGTAGGATATGGCATCTGTGCTATCTGGCGGCAGCGAGCGCAAGGTCCTGGACATGACTGCAAGAACGGAGGACAAATGTTTTCATGTAGTTACAGTTACACCAACTCTGAAACTACGAAGCCATATCCTTGAAGAAGCAATTCATAAAATCTCAGTCACGCAATCACATATATAAAATTGTAGTACACATAGCAAGCTGTCAAAAGAGCTATTCAGCTGAAAAGTCCTTTATCTTTATCTCTCCTCATTTTCCTGACTCCCCTCTCTGTATGTGTGGCGCAAAACTACTCATAAAATGCCAAGAGGGTGGAAAGCGGGCAGTGTAGTATAATAAAATAAAGTATCCACTAAGTGATGTGTATCAAAATAAGCTAAGGCAAGAAAAGCTGAAATATAACAAAACTTACCTGTGGAGGGTGTGTAGAGCTCCTTCTGTCCTGTGCTGCTGCCAAACGGATTGACTGAAGGGAAGATGATGAGGCAGAAAGAGAGCAGGAACACCTGGAAGGCCAAAGTGAGGAGAGAGTGAGGACAAAACAGTGGGGCATAAAGGAAATTCTTGATCCAAAGAATGAGGAACTTCACACTGAATATGAGAATAGATGTGAGTGGGCAAGTTGTTAGTGTGTTTGAGTGAGTAAGTAATCAAGTAGTTAATTGAGTGAACAAGTTGAGCTATATTGTGTTATTCCTCCTACCATAACACAAGTGCTGGTTGTGCTGGTCTTCATAGTGGACAACTTCATCATAGCCTGCAGCTTCTTCAGTTGCTCTATCAAGGATCTGTAACAGAAAGAAAGAAAAGGAAGATAAAGATTTATTGTAGTTTATAACAGACTCAGAGTTACTTTCTAGGCAGTACTGCTACATGTTAATGCAGAAGAAATATCTCTGAGGTTAGTCATCTTACATGTTCTGTTTCTGCAGCAGCTGGACTTTCTTCTGTAGTTCCAGGTTGTGTGCTGTGCAGATGGCAACCCTGCAGTAGGTAGTGCATCATGTAAGTCCACAAGTATTTTCATCCAAACATTTGAGGTCATTAGCCAATTTGTCACATACAAATAAATCTGATCAAATACATCATGCCTTGTGTGGTTAGAGGTTTGTATTTCCTCAACTAATCACAGGAATCTAGGGCAGCAAATTATTGACCAATTTCTCTTTTTATGTTCCACTTGCAGCATGAGTCACCTGGAAAAGGCTGTTGACAATTTGATGCAAGCCTGGGATTTTCTGTTCCTTGAAGCAATCTTAAAATTTAGCCTAACTTGTAACCGGAGCAACAGCTCTTACAGTCAAACCCTGCAAAAAGGCAGGTTTAGCCAGAGTTAGCTGGATTATGACCATGGCTTTCTAAGATTATCCCATCCGTGAACTCATTTCCACTTTTAGAAAAGAACGTGTATTGAGAGATCGGCAAGATTCTTCGGTATTTGAAAGATACAGGTTTAATCCAGTTTATAGTTTATCAGTTTGAAGACTATTTTTGGGAACAAATCAAATTTATTTATTTTTTTCTTTGGGCCTGTGCCTCTGACTCTGAGAATGGAAGCAAAAAGGATCATAGACTGTGGGCTCATTATAGGCAAGAAAAATAAAATCTTGCCATTTTGAATAATTTCCACAATGAAAAGAGTTAAATACCTAAGTATATAGGTAACTACAGTGATGCAATATGGGCTATAGATGCAATTATAAATAGCCTACTTCCACATATAATTTAGCTGCAATTTATTGCAACGATTGCTCTCTCATTTTAGAGACTTTGGCAGTGTTACATTCCATAGTAAAGATATGTTTTCGGATAAGACATGTTCCTCATAGCCTTCCGTTATTAACTCTTGCTCAACTGCAGTAATAGTCACATGCCTGTTGATCATGGTTTCCCTACTCATGTTTCCTTTATTTCAAAACGTAAGCATGCAATTATCCAAGATAATTACGTCAACATTTGACAAATCAATCTGCCACCTGCATTCGAGGAATCGAGTTAGCCAGATGCAAAATAAGCAAGATAATTTGAAACGGCTGGCATTATATTAGCCTGAATTAATTAAATGACGTACGACAAGCAGGGCCCAGGAGTGCTGGACTCATAAACACTGGGGTATAGAAAGTTCTGTGGTGGGTGTGACTGTCTGCCTCAAATCGGAGGTAGAAACGGCTATATCTATGTGATAGACTTTAATTTAATGAGGTGATTTTATTAGAAATAATACATTTCTCATTCAAACATACTTCGGCTTCATTTTCTCACCTGTTTTCCAGTCCATCAACATACACCTTCTTCTTCTTGCGGCTCTCCTGAGCAGATTGCTTGTTGCGGATCTTCCTCCTCACCCTCTTCAGGGTCCTCTCCTCTGCCTGTGACACAGAGAGAGAGAGCTTTCATGAGACTGTTGAGATGACAGATGACGAAGTGCATATAACAGTCCTGAGCAGCTGTGCCTCAGTGCTGAAAGGCCCAGACTGAAAATTATGTTTTACTATCAGAACAAGATATAAACTAGCCAATGCTATAAGAATCACAGTTTATTACTCAGTATTATACTGCTAACAATATGTTTATTATATATCAATTACTATGAAAATGTACAATAATTTGAATATGTTAGCAATAGTGTGATTATGCTCACTATTACCTTTGTGAGAGGCATGTATGAGGGAATGGTTGCTCCCTCTTTCGCCAAAAGCCGCTTCTCCTCCTCAGTGAGCACAATCTCCTTAAACTGGAACTGGAGGGAGGAAGGGAACAAAATTTTCCAAATGACCTGTTATTTTTGTGGTTATTCAGTAGAGTAGAGCACAAGAAGGTGCCACTAGATGGCGCCAAAGTCGCAGCATACATCATGTTATTTTCTTTGTTCAAGAACCAGCTCACCAATAGAACATGACACAGGCACACTTATGACGCAAACTAAACTGAATGTTTGAGGCTTCATTACCTACCTAAAATTGTATCAATGACAAGTAAAAAACTAACCTGTTCTGCTTTGTTGGGCTGTGTTGAATCCTGTGTTGAGTCCTCTATGGACAAAGTGCAGGGCAGCTCATCAGTCAAATCCTCGTTCATTGCCTCCTCACTCTCCAGGTCATCTGATATACAAGAAAAATATGCATATTTAAAATAAACTCAAGTCTAACATTCTGATCTGACAGGGAGTTTCCCCATCTGTTGCTTCAGTATGCAGTATCCCACCCTCCAACTTGTAGTAATCCCGAATCCATGTGATTTAAGGGGATTTAAGGGGATTTCAGTGTTTAGCCTACCTCAAGGAGAGGAGGGGATATGTTATAAAATATTCAATGAAGCCTATCCAGCCGACAAATTACAAGAGATCTTGAACTGCACCCCCCACACATACCCAAATCAATGAAGACATCCATATCTGGCTTCTCTGCCCTCACGCTTTGCAGGACATCCATGTCCATCCCTCCGCCCTGCAGCAGAGAGTAGCTGTGATCCGTCTGAACTGCATAGGCTTCTGGGCTCTCTGCCTGCAGCTCTCCTGGGACCAGGGCCGGGTCCGAGTACACCGGGCTGGGCTGGGAGTAGCTGGGGCTGGGCACCAGGTCGGTATCACTGCTCTGGGGGCTCGGGCATCCCAGACGGTTGTTGTTTCCGACCCCGCCGCCAGTGCTGCTGTCGTCGGAGATGCCACTGTCGCTGCCCAGTGGAGAGTGGGAGGGGCAGATGGCAGCCATGTTGTCATCTCCCTCTAGCAAGCTGGACAGAAAGTCCTCAGTATCCACACCTGTCAGCATCTGGGGAAAAATAAAGCGATACAGTCATCCGAAACACTAAATAATCATCAGACCCATATTCTTGAAGTTGCAACCTGGCCTTCTGGTTATTTAGAAAACTAGACTTAAGACTAAAACTGACAGGGCACCTACTCTTGTACTCTTGATTGTAAAGCAGTTTGTAAACTCTGTTTTAGAGTAGTAGTTATTATTACAACTATTGTTCTTAGTCACATGGCCATATGAACTAGTGAGGCAAAACTGGTCTCAAATCAGAGCTTTTAGTCGAAAGAGAGAGAAAGTAATTTAGCAATTTTAAAATACAGGAGTAGTTTAAGTCATTTGATAGAAAAAACAAACAATATCGTCAGATATTGTCTTGGCTAGCAGCAATCTGACCAACTTCATTAATTAATCCTAAATTTATTTTTCTTTGGCAGACTTCTGTCGAGGAAGGTATTCTATATGTTGTCATTAATACAAGGCAAAACTTGGGTGTCTGAAAGCCTTACATCCTGTTCAGACAGCCAGTCTTCGATGAGCCCTTTCCCATCAGGGAAGAAGGGCTCAGTGGTCCCGTCCTCTCCGTCCTGGAACAGGAGCCCTAACAGGTCTGCTCCATCCATGTCTGGAAGGTCCTCGGTCACTGACATCTGCGGAAACACAGGGACATACAGTGATATTAATGATAATGTGATAATTTATTCATCCCCATGGGGTCTAATATCACAGGCCAACAGGGTGACTTAGTAAATATAGGGAGACCATCCTTCAAACCCCTGTGTCAGCAAGCACCCACCCTGCTGAAGTGTCTCTGAGCAAGACACTGATCCCAGGGGTGCTGCTCTGTAGCTCGCCCCTGCACTACTGCCATGATGGAGCAAGTCTGCTGTGCAGTCATGTGATAAAAAGTAATGGAGCATGGTCCATGTTCAGTGAAATTTAGGTCTGCTCCTTCTCCAATTTTTTAAAGAAAAAAGAACAAAAAAAATCTAACAAGAATCATCTTACAGTTACATGAATACCTAATGGGACTGCCACGAAGGCACAATTCATCTTGGTAAAGTAGTATCCTGAGTATGAAAGGTTAGATCCGGTTGGGTCACAGTGTAACACGCCTGCTTAACTGCCATGTAAACAGCTTGGTATTGCATCATCGCCAGCCTCCCATCATGACCTCATCTTCTGCTAGGACCCGCCCCCCCTCCCAAATGCCATTGTCACGAGAATCGACTACACACACTCTCTGTCAAGTGTCAAAACAAAATAAGCTGCATGATTATTAATGCGAGGCAACCACAAATGTCTCCTTTGTATTCATTATTAACCAAATGTGAAAAGCAGAGTCCGAGTGCAGGGTGTGTGTAACGTTAACGTTATTGTCTTGCAGAGAGAATACACTTTCCAACATGACCTACTTATCGTTGACGTTACCGAGCAGTGGCCATGTGACAGTATAATTAATAAACTGTTGATTATAACAGAGTGGAAAATGTAATTGCATTGTTCAGTGCGAGGACAGAAGGAAGGAAATATGCAACCAGCATTAGCAAGTCAGCTAACGTTAGCTGCATGAACATATCATGAGCTTTTATTAACCGGGAGGGCGTGGTCGTCGTTGACAGACAGAATAAAAAAGAATAGACACAGCTAACGTCTATATTCATTTTCTTACCGTTCGATGACAGCAGATAAAATACCATTCAAGTGAGTGTATCCGGGTGGCTCTGGGTTTCTCTGCTCAGCGTTTCTGCTATCGCTCCTATGCTACCGTCTCCGGTCAAACGTCTTCCTCGTGAAATCACCTTCCAACAAGGCAAAATTTGCGTCATCACGTAAAGCCGGATCTGCGTGCGTAGTCTTCAATGGTCCTTCTGGGAAATGTAGTAGGCTATAGTAAGACGTACTGACACAATGCAGTGAGTAGTAGCTTGCAATATGTCAGTGTTGTTGCACTTGTTCTTGTTAACATATTTATTTATTTTTTTAATAGACATCTCTCTGAAATATAGCCACACTACACACACACACACACACACACACACACACACACACACACACACTAAAGCATAACCTATTTGTAGAATTATTTTATAAAAACAAAGACTGATATGTTTCAATTTCATTGCTTTTAATCAGTACACGAGCATGTAGCCTATATGGCATCAGATGATAACATAAGCCCAATTACAGAGTTAGAACTCACAACACAATAGTCTGAGTCTGCTCAAAACTGATTTGCCACATCAACAGTTGTTACTTTTGGTGGTTGGTATTGATAGCTTTATTGGCTTTTTCAGACCAGGGACAAATAAGGGTCATTCAGCATTGCTGACCCAGGACAGGGGCAACCAATCTAGCAGCAGGAACATCTCATAGAGATACATCAGATAAGATGGTAATATCTCTGTGGTACACTGATTCATGTAATGATATATATTAAGCATGAGATGAAACCAGCCTGTGTGACATCATAACACAATAGAAAAGAAAAGGCATCTGAGAAAAGTGCAATTAAACATTAAAGACACAGAAGTTCATGTCTTGACTTCATGTTTGATCACCTTGTTAGTTATCGCCTCAGCATAATAATGGGAACTTGTAACTCTTTCTGTTTTTAAGAGCGCTACATTGATACTTCATAGGCTTTCTTGGTGTTTTAGCACAACTGAGCATAGAACGTAGTGGGCTAGGTGTCTGGCCTACATGACCCACAAATGAGGTTGTATATGTCATCTAGTCGTCATCATAACAGCCAATGTGTTTACATTAATAACTTAATTTACATTTCACGACTTATCCAAATCTCATAAGAGGATTCCAAGTCCAAGTCCATGTCAAAAGAGGAGACAATTATGATCCGCTGGCAGCAACATTCTCACAGAGACTGATTTAATTTAGTAGAAGAAAAATACTAAAATAAGTACATCCAGCCTTCAAGAGGTGATTGGCTTCACATACCATGATTTCAACTTACTGCTGGACTAAAAAGCACTTTTTTTTACTTACAATAATGAAATCTGGCTCAATCCATGCCATCTCATCTTGGACTATAATGTCTATTTATTTCCAGCGAGGGCAGAGCTATTTGTCACAGAATCACACAGAGTTTGGATGTGTGCCGTAAACTACGATACACCTTTAGACGTTCCTTTTTACTCGCCACGCTTGTCCCGACTACATGCGTGACCACGGGCATGCTCTCTACGGCCCGTCTCTTGTGAGCGCGGTGCAGCAGGATCCTGTAGACCCCTGTGATGGAGCTCCTGCAGTCTTTACCCTGGTTGTTGAGGATGTGCTCTGAGGTGATTCCTAGCGTCTCCAGCGCCCCTTTTACCTCCACCTCATCCTCCTCCAGCTCAGACGGAGTGCTCTCTGCTAAGTGGGATGGGTCTAGTTTGAAGGGATCCATGGCCCGCGGGAAGTCCACAGGCAGCAGCCACTCGCACCCCATCATCTGCTCCACGCTGCAGCGGTCCGACGGCAGCGGCTGCAGGATCCCCCTGATCAGCCTCTGGCACGGCTGTGGCACCCAGGAGGGCAGAACGTAGGCCCCCTCCAGGATGCAGCGCTTCAGCTTGGCCACGGTGTCCGCCCTGAACGGCATGGTGCCGGTCACCATGAAGAACAGCATCACCCCCAGCGCCCAGATGTCCACAAACACGCCCAGGTAATGCTCGTCCCGGAAGAGCTCAGGCGCGGCGTAAGGCGGGGAGCCGCAGAACGTGTTGAGCGTCTCGTCGCGGCGGCTCAGCGTACTGAAGCCGAAGTCGCCCACCTTGATGCAAGTGCTGCAGGTGTAGAAGACGTTCTCCGCCTTCAGGTCGCGGTGGATGATGTTGTTGTCATGCTGTGGAAGAACAATGAGAAATGTCTTTATGTAAGCACCAGCTTTTGCTTGCTCATGTGATTTAACGGCTCACAGAGATTATCCTGGATGTGATGACATTAAGAGAACCCTAAATATAAGTAAGGCATGCATCATTTGATACATCAGGATTTTAAGATGATGATGAATGATCTGCCTCTTGCTTTAATTTGGTCAAATGTGTGAGTTCTTGGGTTTGTGATACAGTGATACCTTCCGGTGGAGAGCATACTGGTAAATTGGCAGCATTAGCTTAATGATTAGAGACGCAAGCTTGTGACTGCAAGGTTGACGGATTAAATCCTCACCAGACATGCAATTCCTTCCCTCAACATGTATTGTTGAGTTGCCCTGTTGAGCTGCTTAGTGGCTAACTCTGTAAAAACGATTACCTACTACCTCCTTACTACCTCTCTCCACAGCTCTCATTTCCTTTCATAACACCTCTCTCTCATACACAACCATTCTAGGGTCACAGGAATATTTTGCTTCATCTATTGTCAGGGCGCTGTGGGTCTGGCTCTTGCACTCCTCACTGTTGGCTGCTTGTAACGCTGATGATTTAGGAATCTCATCAGATTCTACTGAAGTACTCATTGTAAGCCGCTCTTAATAAGAGTGTCATCTGAATGGCTAAAATGTAAATGTAATGTAAATGTAGCGAGCTTGCCCAAGGCATGAATAGTAAACATTCTGGTTAAGTAAAAGTTTCATAGGTTATGGACCAAAAGCAATGGAGAGGGTAATGTATGCTGACAGAAAGTAGGAGATTAGATAAATTAGATTAGATGATTAGATGAAACTTTAATCATCCCCCGCAGTGAAATTGGGTCGTTTCAGCAGCAGAGAATAGGATCTAGATAAGAATAAAATACATTCTGTATATAGCACAAGCTATGGTCAGTATCACAAGTATTTGACAATATCCTACACAGGTTACCTGTAGATTAGACTGAGACTTTGTTTTCTATTATTTTGAGACACAATACAATGAAACGTGCACAGACTTTCTGCCTCCCGAATATGAAATTATATGCGGTGCATGAGCTGACCATGTGCTTAACAGCAGAGAGGATCTGGGAGAAGACGATCTTGCTGTCAATGTCGGAGAGTTTCCCCTCGGTAGTAATCTTAGTGTAGAGCTCCCCTCCGCCTGCGTACTCCATCACCAGGTGTAACCGCGTCAGCGTCTCCACCACCTGAAGAGAAGGAACATTAATGACCAGAACATCAGAGAGCATCACTAAGAAAGCAGAACCGGATGTAGTGATCATTAAGAAAACCCCTTGGGATCAGATAAAGGTCATACACACATGAGCAGGAGAGAGAGAGAGAGAGAGAGTGTGTGAGTCAAACCTCGTAGAGGCGTATGATGTTGGGATGGTGCAGTTTCTCCATGCTGGAGATCTCTCTGGACAGCAGCCTCTGAGTCTTCTGATCCAGCTTGGTCTTGTCTAGGATCTTTATGGCCACTTTGTCTGGTGATGGAGAGGAGAAGACAGGAGAAGGTCAATGATCAGTGACACACAAAACCTAGAATTATGGACAGATTGCCGGAGAACAATCAGTTGAATGGAAGACTCAAAACCCAAGCCTGCAGAGAAATACTTTACTTTGTTAAAACAGAAATCGGATATCTGGTATAGCTTAATATGGAAGGAAAAACAAAACAAACACAAAAAATCGTAAAGACTTATGGACAGTTTTGTAGCTGGATCTAAATAATTCCATTGTGTATCATTGTACATCATCAATAAATAACTTCACCTATTAAACGATGTTAGACGTGTTACATAACAGTTTTAAGTAGCTACAGGATGTAAAGCGTCAGTGGATTTTAATTAACCCAGTATTTCAAAATAATGTCTTTGTCTGGTTCTTGCTAGAATACACAACATCGCCTGATGGCAACAAGGCCTGATGCTCCGGTCTGGATAATTTGATTGAGGATTACCTGTCCTCAGAAACCAATTTTCTTGAATATGTTCTCTCAGGGGGTCAATTCTCACTATTATTCCAATTTTAACAGGAACATTACTTTCTCCAATGAAGGAACATTACTTTCCTCTGTCAAACTGCGATGACTTCAAGGCTGAGCAGAAACGACAGACGGTAAATTGAGAGTGAAAATTGAATACGAAAGGAACATACTGTGCCTGGCTGGCTTCATTGTCCAGGAATCAAAGTAAACTCACTACCTGTAAAAAAGCTTTTGGGAGCAAAATGTGGGGCAGATTGCGAGATGCACGTAAATTTACAGTCAATAAAGATCAAAATACTTCACAAATATCAAATTTAAACAACTGATATCATGACTGTATTCCTTTAAATGATTGATACAGAGAAATAAAATAGACCCTCAGTAACTGAATACAGAAAAGTTCTTAAGTGGCAAAATGGTGTTGAGATATCTAATTGTGCTTCAGTATGCATTATTCAGGCTGGTATTAGGCTTCCTTTCAGCTGAGCCACAGCTTTCAGTCGTGCATTCAAAATGCATCGGAGCTCATATTGTTTTTGGGGGATCAAGCGATACCACCCACATGTACATAGACACTTATTGCATGTGCGCACACACAGATCGGCACACACATACACACACACAGACATGCACACGACCACAGACACATAGGACGGACACGCACACAGCTACACATTCATTCTCATCTCTCTCTTTAGCCTTTGATGAGGCATGCAGCAATTTTAGCCGTCGCTAGGGAAACTGGAGATCTCTAATCAATCCATCTGTTCAAGGGCAGCAGACAGTCTGTCTCTTTGTGGCTGAATCAGCCCCCTGGCCAGGCCCACACTGCCTTGTTAGTGAACTGCTATATAAGGACACGCTTGTTAGCGTTGCAGCCCATTGATGAAAACAGCTCATCAGCCAAACTATCATTAAATCAAAGAAAGAGCCAGAGTAGAGAAAGAGTGGGAGCTTACCTAGGATTTTTATCTTTCAAGAGGGATGTGTGTAGACTTCCAATCAAGTGACAGCCATTCAATCAAAATGATGTAGATTCTAGACATAGAGTATCCTAATACTCAGTATGACTGCCACCCTCCACTGATAGTACCCATTATATTCAATAATAGTATTGTTTCATTTGCTGTAATGCAGGTGTTTCACATACAGTTGAATTTCATTGATGTCATGTAGTTTCTTACCCTTGGTGAGGGCGTGAATTCCCAGCTTGACATGGGAGAAGTTTCCACAGCCGATCTCCCCTCGGATTTTGTAGAAGCCAATTCTTCTGCCCACTGTCAGCTCACGGACCACCCTGTGAACACATTACATAAGAAGAATACATAAGACCAGGGTCGAGGTCAATACATGAATTAACTCATCAATTCCAATTCAATTGAGGAATTAGAATTGGGATTGGAATTTGAAAAAACCCACAGGAAACAGAATTGGAACTGAATTGGAATTTCAGGAAGCTGAATTTAATTCAATAAAATTCTGTGAAATTCCATGTTTTTTTGTTTTTTTCTTACCACATATCTGAGATTAGACGCAGTGTTATATATTGCCGATACTGAATATCAAAAAATATTAAAGGTACCTTTTAGGTGGTATGTGATGCATAACACATAACCATAATACATACATTATGATTGAATATATTTGATTCATAATGTTTGATTTATAATGTTAAGCAAGTCAAGAGAACCTCTCTTAGAAGTGAAATTTCAGGGAATTTCATGGAATTCAATTCTGTTTCCTGTCATTCCAATTCAATTCCAGTTCTGTTTCCTTAGAGCTGGGTGCAATTCAAATTCCTGGAATTGAACTGGAATTTACCATGCATTCTCAATTCAGTTCATGAATGGCCCCAACCCTTTTCGAGGACTAAATATTTTTCACATCACCTGAGAAAGGTGACATACTTTCCTACACTAATAATCATTATACAGTATATAGATTATTTTTAGCTGAAAAAGAAGGCAGCATGCAACAAAACTGCACACTAAAACAATTCATGGCCACTAAGGATCAATGAAAAGATGATTAATGTTTCATCTCAGTGAATGTAAGCGAACTCCCCTACCTACTAACCCCTACCTTTCATCCTGGCACATATCCAGGTTCAGTCTTTCCAGCGGAGTGAGACGGCGGACTGAGGCTCCCTCATCGTCTGTGTTGATGTCTGAGCTGTCCTGGCGGCTCCAGCGGGCGTACCTGTGGCCGCCGACGCCCCCGGCCGTACCTCCAACAGAACTTCCCACAGAACCTCCGACAGACTCCAAGGTCCCGGCCCCAGAAACTGAGCCGCTCCCAGCAGTGCCTGCTGCCCCCGACCCCCTGGAGCCTGCCGTGCCAGCCCCAGCCCCAGCTCCAGCCCCATCAGGACTGCTCTCGGAGGGGCAGACAGCAGTCATCCTGCACAGGACGCCCAGGGTGGAGAGGACTTAGCTCATGGCTGGGATTGATGGAGGACTTGGGGATGTGCAATAAGAGAAAAACAAAAATGCAAATACTCCATTAATTTTCCCACCGCTTGTGGTTTCTTTCGTGCAGCATTTTTTCAGGTATCATATTTCTTGACAGCATTCTGTAAAAAGTGTGGATTTTGATCAGCCATGCTCCTTTATTATAGAAGTACATTTTGAAATCTACCTCACCTGACAGTAAAAACAAAAGACACATGGTAATAAAGAAGTACAACTGTTTTAGTAACATATCTGGTGACACTTTACTTAAACTGCACTGAGCTGTATCATAAGTGCATTATAAGCTCATTACAAGCATATAGTATTTGCCCTGTTTGCCCTGTATCACATATTACATTAATTACAATACCTTGTCATATACACTATAAAACACTGTGAATCTGGTTTTACTGTGTTGTGAGATGGTTATTAGCTATAGAGCTGCGCCTAAATGTGTTTTATTCTTTCACATTGTGTGTATTATACTATATCTTTTTCTGATTATAATGCACACACAATGGTAACAGAACAAGAACAGCACACCTATGGAGCACACACACATAATCCACATAAAAGTGTAAACAAAGCTGATACGAAACAAAATAATGTGGAGCAAAAAATCGACTTACCTTCAGATATATCAGCCATTTAGAATGTGAATATTTTCAGGATCCTCCTCCAAATCTCATATCTGTTTTGATCACTCAGTCAATAAATAAACTCAACTCAGTGAATGAGTGGTTTGCTGTATTTCAACCGAACAGGACAGAACCGCCAATCTATCCACCCAAGCACATGCTGCATCTAGATCCTCCAAAATCTGCTGCAGCTGCAGACAGCAAAACGGGAAATCAAGGGCAGTTTGTCATCTGAAGCGGGAAGTAGGAGTCTTTTTGTCTTTCAAGCGTTGCCGCTGGTTGTAGCATTAGTTTTCCTTGGTTGTAGCCATTGGAGAAAAGGGGTGGAGGCCAGAGAGTGTCTGGACCATGTGTGATGAGAGATGTGCTCACTGTTGGCTCTCACATCAGAGCTCTGCAGAGCTTTAATGGGCTCTTTGTGTCTCCAGGGTATAAATAGGCCACAGGTTGAGGAGGAGGGACGGGGAGCAGGAGAGGAGGGCAGGAGGAGGAGGAGAAGGGAGGGAAGAGGTCAGACAGATGATGTGGTCAGGGGGCATTTAGCGAGACACCCTGAAATGAAGCACAAGAGAGATACAAAAAGAAATGTCATTCATTTGAATATGATAACTTAACTTCAGTGCTGTGTGGTTCAACCTCATTAGAGCCTTCTCCTTCCTCTCCCTCTCTTTCTCTCACTCTTGAATTTAAAAAGCTACTTTTTGAATGAAATCAGCAGGTCTTGAGCTCATCTTTATTCACTGAGTGTTAGAGTGTGTTAATGTTTATGTTTGTTTGTTTATTTGTTTGATTGGTTGCTTCCTGGGCATGTTTTTCCAGCCTCAAAGTGGATGAGGTTGTGTGCACATGTCAACACAAGTGTGTGTGTACTCCTTAATTGATTTAGTGCTCCTTGACTCCTGTTCTAAGGGCATTGCCTACTGACGTTGCCAGTCTTTCATTTGTGTGTGTGTGTGTGTGTGTGTGTGTATGTGTGCCGGCGTGCAGTGCGGTCGCATGTGGGTGTACAACTTTGTAATTAGGTGACAATTGCATGCTGAAAAACAAAGCTCTAACAACGTCCCCAGTGAGGAAAAAGAAAAGGTGCTTTTAATATTGTTGAAATATATATAGCTTACATAACTAGTCAATCAAGTGAGGTCAACCCGGGTTATACAGAAATATGTAATTCCTCAAGTGAATTCTGGAGTTTCAGAAAGAAAACATAAGTGTTCATCCTCAGTGTCATATGCCTCAGTTTGGCAATAAATAAATGTGGCAAGCTTTTTATGTTGATCAGTTTTAGCTGTTTGAAAACTACACTGTGAATTGACTTAAACTGACCCCAACCTTTATTGATGGCCTTGTCTTTTCACATATGGACAGGGCCTTTTCATTAGTAGTAATAGCTATTATTTATTAGTATTTATCATTACTGTAAACCCAATTGACAAACCAGTGTTTTCAAACTAACTGATATTTACAGGACAATAAAGTTTGAACTGAATTGAACTGAATTGAATTGAATTGACCTCAGGTGAACAGGTGACTGTGAGAGCTTCCCCATCTTAGAAATAGTGTCGAATGGAGTAATAGTGTCTACACCTAATACATTCAATCAATAAAAGTCCATACTGAATTCAACTTGGCACCTAACCAGAATTCTATTGGCCAATACAACAGTGAATTACATATACACACCCACACTAAACTACACACTAATGTGTACACAGCCACCCTCAAACATGCACACAAACACACGAGGCACTCGAGCTGCCTAATGTCCCATAAACACCATGATATAGTATATTAAGCATAACCAGTTATGCTAATGAGGTCATTAACTAAGCTTATTAATACATTAATTACTAAAGAGTTCTGTCAACATACTTGTCTTCACATGACACATTACGTGACATTAATAATGTATCTTAAACCATTAATGAGTTCTAGTAGTTTCAAGAAAATCTGTTTTTCCTTATTATTATGCAGAATTTATGCAGCAAGGAGCTACAAAATCTAATAAGATCATCTTCTCTATAGGGGGAACCTGTGGTGTAAGTATGAAGTTTCTATCATATATTGTTCTTGAGTTACTGTGTTCAAAACGTGGAAAATGTGCCGACACACTGACAGACACACAGTAGAAATGGTTAACTCATGTTTTGGAAGGTGTTCCTCTGATTCATCCCTGCACTGAGAGTGTTCAAAGTGATTCTCTTTTGTGAGGCCTCCGGTCTCCCAGCCTTCAAACACCTTCCTGCCGTCCTGCCTCTGCCTGCCATGAATATCTAAGCATTGATCTCAGGGAGGCTAAAAGGACTCGCTAAGAGCGCAGAGGCCTCCACTTTGCAGCACAAAGCGACACAGCTCCGCATATCAGCCTTTTATGTGTGTAAATAGAAAGACTAAAGGACAACCAGGCATGAGATAAATGCATAGGTAATGAGAGGAGAGCAAGGAAAAGCTCTGAGACGAGGTCACCATCTTGAACTTTCATTATATCGAATTGTAAATGGACATTAACTTAATAGATTCATTTACTGAATAAGGGTTCATTAATCTTTCTTGGGTTGTAACTTTTACTAGGTGATATAGCTTATCAGACACCTGTTCATCGTCTCTTTGTGTAAATTTTTATTTCATACAGCATATTTTCTGATCAGGGCTTTTATGTCATTCAATACAATGTCACACATCTAAACTTTTCAAATGTCTTCTTAAAATTGTTTCAACAGAGAGTGAATATAGTGATTGCTGCAATACAAAGCTAGACAATGAATAACTGGATATACTGTTTATAATAGCCTACTTGAGCAGAGAGTATCTCCATGGTGGGCCTATAGCAGGGTAAATTACCCAGATAGCTGTGTGTTTAGGCTCCGCTGGCTAACAACTCCACTTAGTTGCTTGGTGATGAACACTGACCAAGCACGTTTGTCTGTCTTTATTCAGGCTGAGGATTAGGCATTAACTGACGCTGAGTATTGAAAGAGAGAGCACACAGCACTATGTTGACAGTTATACGGTTCTTCGCTGAACTCGAGCACACCCGCGTTAAGTGCTTCCACAAGCAGGCGGATGGCACATGCATTCATGCATGCACACACACACACACACACACACACAAACACAAATACACGCACATAGATGGAAGTGAAAGTTTACATAAAAATAATCAAACACAACAACAGAGCACCAGCAGCATGATTAGAAGCCTTATGAATCTCTCTAGCTCATACCTAATTTAGAATTATGAATCATCCCTGTAATTGTTTATCAACTGATTCATTTGTCTAAGAGCAAATTGTATCCACACAATTTTGTTGTTTTGATTAGTTGTGCTTTCATTTACCTACAAATATGCTAAGCAAAATCCCTGCACATGAATACACTGCTTATCATTAACAGGCCTATGTCTGCAAATGCTCCTTACTCACCAGCTCCATAGACTGAAGGCAGACAGGCAGACAGACAGGCAGGCAGGCAGTCAGTCAGGTCTATGGAAATCCTATAAGAGTGCGAGGGGGATTTCCCTGGTACACTCTGTGTTGCTGATCACAATGCTAGCATCAGCAACCATCTTCACATTTCACACCCTACAACAACAGCAAACACGTGAGAGCCCATCCACAGCAGCTGTGGATCAACAATTATCCGCTCTGTCCCTGTATTATGGGTGTCCCCAGATAATGCCTGTCTGTGTGTCTGAGGCTAGGCGGGGTAAGACAGGAGAGCAGTGGGTAGTGCTTCTCACATCACCGGCTGTAAAATGTCTTTCTGTCTATCGGCAAAAAAAAGCTCCTCCTCTCTTTTTTTTTCCTGAACCCCTCCTTGCCTAACTGTTTTCTCCCTCTCCCCTCTTTCCTCTTTCCTCCCATTCTCTCATTCTGCCATGTGCTTGTCTCCCATTCTCTCTTTTTCATTGCCCTATGCATTCAGGCACAGAGACAGCGCACACACACCTATACACACACTCTTTTTCAGACACATGCACAAGCACACTCATGTACGCACATGCACACAAGCGCCACACACGCACACACACACAGAAAGCTCTGCCCACACAAAGCTCCCCAGTGTGTTAATTGAGATGCACGGTGGAGAAGAATAAAGAGCTGAAGGGTGAAAGGCCTGGGACAATGGAGACTACGGGCCTTAGGAACAGGGAGGCAGACCTCTCTGGAATCTATGGGGCAAATATTTCACATTTCACAAAAAAGCGACTGACCCCCAAATCCCTTCCCCCTGGATCCCTACTACTGGCAACTTGCACGCATGTATGCAAACACACACGCGCACACACACACACACACACACACACACACACACACACACACTGAGTCTAGGCCAAAGCTGTGCAGTCCAGCCTTTTTCTACAGGCTGTCTGGATGCACTAATCCTAAAGTGCTCTGAAATGACCCACACAAAATGCTTGGCTTTGCGAATGGTCAACTGAAATTGGTTATAGCTTTACAATCCAGTGGTTCAAATCTTGCTTTTATAAAGTTCTTGAAATAGCATGATCATTTACTGTTGAGTTGAGATTATTATATTCTTGCCCACAGTTAAAAAACAGAATAAAAGCAGAATTTACATAAGAGTGAGGGCCTATATAAAAAGTATACGGACAGATAAACATTTAAGTATGCAGACAAATAAATATATAAAAACATCCTTCTTCGTTCTCTTCCATTTCCTATTTTCTTTTCTTTTTCTATACTGTGCATTTTTGCGTGGGGTAGTATCAGAGAGAAGCCTTCTGTCTTTAAGAAGCCTAAATACCGGATGAAACAGGATAGCCGCTATTGCTTCATAGAACAGTAACGCATATTCCACAGTATCATTTTATACTCGAAGTAGATTTTATTTCACTTTTTCCTTTACATGTACCATGGGTTGTTCACATTCACAACTATTTTAACTACTGTAACTGTGTAAACAACAGTTGAACACATTGCTGCTGACAGACAGAGAGGAGAGAGAGAGAGAGAGAGAGAGAGAGAGAGAGAGAGAGTCGTAGATGTCTCTGAGGCCTTAAGTTACCATGACACTGCTTGCAGGGAGCACAACAACATAATGCAGTAGATAAATCTTGCATCTCTGTGGCTCAAATTGAAATCTCTTTGGCCAATTATTTCTTCCTGCTTTATAGGGCTGCCTCAGTGAGCGTGTTAATCAATTTCAGCACTTCAAAGAGGTTTTCATCAAAGAAATAAAACGCGAAGCACAATGTTTCATGTACTCCGACTGATTGACCATCAAAGGAAGAGAAAACAAAAACAAAGTTAATTCAGGCAGAAATAGACAGGCTACTAAACAGACTGTATTCTCTTAAAAAATAATATATTCAGCTTCTACTCTAAGTCTACTCTGAGTGGAACGATTCAGGTTTGAAAAGGTTACTTTTGTGTAATCTATTACAGATTACTGATTACCTACTACTACCTAAATTTGCCGTTAGCAACATAATTAGTCACACAGCTTTCAGTTTCTTTGAATTAGGCCAACTTCACCTCCAAAATACCCATAGATAATGCAGTTAAAGACACAATTTATTCCAATCTATAGACCGTGATTTGAATAGTGTCAACATCATGTACAATCACTAGTTATTTCAAGACATTTAAAATATTGCCAGTGTCTATAATCCACCAATCTAAATAATTTTGCGGTGTTGCGGTTTTGTGTTTTTGAGTAATTCAACAAAGCATCGCCTTTTTTTCTCCCCCACAAATATATCTATAATCTGATAATTATGTTTCACACAGCAACTCCTACTCGATTAGAGTTACTGATAAACAAAATAGGCTTTACTCCTGTGAGATGTAATCTATTGCCCAAATCCCACTCCAAAACCTTTATTATAGAGGTAAAAATTTAACTATAGCCCAGAGTCAAAGTGTCCTTACTGGGACAGGTATTGGGTTCTGATGGAAACTGCATAAAGATGGAAACCAAACAGACAGACAAGCACCCTTAAGAGTGGAGAGGTGCAACAGTTGCTGCAACAGCTGCTGGAGCCTAATCTTTCCTCCCACTGCCTGTTGAAAACAGACAAGGGGATTCTTCAGTGAGTCACAGTGGATCCCCATAGTTGATCCCCTTTACTCTCTCTCTCACTCTCTCTGTCTCTCTCACTCTGTGTGTATGTGTGTGTGTGTGTGTGTGTACACGTCTCCCTGGCTGCCAGGTGATACATTCTGATCCTTATCTACAGTGTTGCATTGAATTTAACGATTCAATATAATCATCATCGCACAATGGGCTTACTAGCCTTTCAGAATAAAATTTAATGGCACAGATTCTATGGTCTTGAGAAATGAGGGTCGCCAGCTGACAAACCTTGGGTTGTTGATTTTTTTTTTTTTTTGGAAGAACATGAATTATAGCCTAGAATTTGTTGTGTCAGAAATATTTTTCAAGGCGAACTTCCCAGATGTAGACTTAATATCGAGTAAATAAATCTTGCAGTGCATCAATAAAACTGATTTGGCTAATCCCCGTTCAATGACAGCCAACAGTTAACATCTCCTCAGCAGCAGGCCATTCCCTCTGAGGCAGCGATTTCCTATCACAGTCCAGTCATCACGAAAAACACCACAGAGCTTATAGGAGTGAATGAATCTTACCTCGCTGAACACCTCTGTGGGCGCGTGACGAAACGCTTTTACCGATTTAGCTGCAAAACCATTGTCGCCGGTGCCAGGTGACATTGAGCGCGCTGTGTTGCTGCTCCCTGATCAAGCCTGTTGTGGAGGAAATCCACTTGACTGACAGGTGCAACGACCAATGGGCGGCGGCCGGAGGAGTACACTGTTCTTTTTTTAACCAATGAGAAGCAAGAATTAAAGATCGAGGTGTAGGATCACCCAATTTCAGTACCACAGGAGCTGTCCGGTGTGCTAGACGGTGACCCTCTCAGGTAACCCAACCTACAGTATATACTGTGCACACTATGGTCAGGCTATACAGAGGTTCTCAAAGTGAGGTTTGGGGGCTACCAGAGGTCCTTGCGACAGTTCCAAGGGGCTCAATTTCACGTTGGCACAACTAAAGAATGTATAAAGCTGAGTGTTTATCCTATATAAATATATATACACCTTCTCAGATGAGGTTTCTTTGGACAAAACCTCATCAAATGGGGTCCGTGGTCTAATGCACGTTTGCAGGCTTAAGATGCAGTCTCGCAGTCAGACTATCTCTAGGAGGCGGTAGGGCTGCAATATGTATGAGACATGTAGTTGGTGCGCTGCAGTGTGCAACTGTTCTACATAATAGGACGAACTAAAACAGCCAAACAGTAAACAATAAACAATTAATGTGTATGCCACGGGCATTGACACATTTGGGAAAGAGAATGGAGATATTATGTAAACATTAGGTTGCAATGCTTAGACATTCTGTGAACCCAATTCCTTTAATTAACATCTTGTTTTATTGTTCTGTACAAATACAAGACTAGCATCTTAAACAATGCAAGATATTAAAAAAAACAAAAACAAAAAAAAAACAGAAAAATTCATGACCCGTTTCCTAAAATGCCTAGTTTGTGAGCACAAAGATCTGCATTTTAAATGCCATCTACGAAAGAAGACACATTTGGTTCAGGAGGTAAAATAGAACCTAAACTCACCACTATTAGTCTTTCTAAGTGAGTGATTTTAAGAAAAAAAGACTTAATAACTGGATGCAAGACTTGTAAACCATTGTGCAAACTCCTTTTATTCCATATCATTCCTCTTCCTATCAGTATGAAAATAAGCTTGAACAAAACTGTGGCATTAACATTGAGGTACACCAGCACCATACATCAGTTGTCGCATGAGTTGCTACAGAACATTTCATTCAGTGTTCTCACAGCACACTGTCTTGGCAAACGACCCAACTTATAAGAACATGTAAAGAAGTAAAACAAGGGAACTAAAAGCAAAAAAAAAAGTAATAATTTAGGAAGAAAAGGGATTGGTAAGCATTGAAGGGTTACTAAGAACTTTCTGATATCATGGCAACCAGGTTTAAAATAAATATAGCATCATCAGCAAGAAATTACCATTGTCTCTCTGTCCATAATTCAGAGTCCAAAGGGTGAGGGTGGTGAGAACTGAGTCTTTTGATGGCAGACAGCAGGACGTATTGAGGTGACATGCCGTATCCCATATGCAGCGTTCTTTACGGAGAATAAGATGTCAATTACAGGATAATGCAGCAAAAGTCAGAATCTGCCGCAGCCATTCAGGACTGACAGAATGACACGTGCAGTAGCATCTTTCACTCGCCTGGTAACCCAAACGTTACCTCTTGCTTGTTGGTCATTTAAGACACAGTCACTCTCCTGTCTCATACAACCACTGCTTGTTCCGCTTCGTCCACCTTCACCATCTCCCCCTCCATCTCCACCTCCATCTGAGTGTTCACAACCTGCTGCCCGTCCACCTCCCCCGTTGTCATGTGCACCACCTGGATCTGCACCCCGGCCTGCTTCAGTCTCTCCATGTCCTCCTCACACATCTCCGCCATCCCGCCGTCCTCCACCACAACCGTCGTCGTCTCCGTCATCTCCATCACGTCCACCGGCTCCACCGTGACGTGCTCCACCTGGATCCCGTCGTCCAGCAGGACCGTTTCGGTCCCTTCTATGTTCTGTGTCGTTATGGTGAGGGCAGCGGTGGCGGCGGAGTCGGCGACGACCAGCTCCTCGGCCGCCAGAGACTTATTGTCCCCGATGCCGTGGATGTCTTTGAGGTGGGCCTTCAGGTCTCTGGGGTGGGTGAACCACAAGTCGCACATGGTGCAGTGGTTGGGCTTGACCCCCGTGTGGCTCACCAGGTGGTTTTTGAACTGTTCCCAGCTGTTGAATACACTGCTGCATACCTGACAGAGGAGGTGGGGGAGAAAACAGTCAGTCACAGAGAAAAGAGAGGACTAAAAACATTATTGTTTTAAGTTCAAATGATTTTCAAAACATTGCAACTTAGATTAAAGGTTTTCAAAAAGCTAGATGTATAACAATCCTATCTCTAAATATAAATTCATATACAATGCTAGGTTCACTGTAAGACAGTACAATACAAAACAACTGTCATATCAAAACTTAGGAAGAAATTAACACAAAGTTGCCTATGATGGGATTTTTATTCTTGCCTAGTATATATTTGAATGGATAGAGAGAACAGCATCTTGCTATTTGGGGGATAATATTGCGATTGATTTGCCCATGTTGTTACCATATGTTGCTAGTCACATCAGATTGTGGCTATAATTGCATTTTCAGCTTGCCAAGGTAAATTGTCACTTTTTTCCATATCCTACGTTATTGCAGGACAATTCATTATTATCTAGGACAAACACAGGAAATTGCCTTCCTGCCAAACTGTACCTGGCATTCATAGAGTTTCTTACGTCCCTTCTTGGCCCCGGCCCCATTCTGACATGCTGCCATGTGGCATTTCAGTGTACTGTTCCTAGCAAATCGCTCATGGCAGTCTGGACACTCATAGGGTTTTTCACCTATATGTGGACACAAAAAGACACAAATATATGAAAATGTATAGTCCACAACACAGCAACGCAGCACGTTTCAACAGAAAACCTGTAACAGGACAGATCTTCAGGACAAATATGATATATGATGACAAAAATCTATGTTGAGTACTTCATGTGGACAAACCGTAACACTGAGCCATTCTATTATGATGTCATTCTCACCGGTGTGCTTCCGCAGATGCTCCTTGAAGTGGCCAAAGTGGTCAAAATGCTTCTCACAGTATTCACACACGTGCACTTTCTTCTGGGGCCTCTGGTTTCGAGACAGCTCCTCCGCCTCAAAGTGAAATGTGTTGATGTGCTGCTTCAGGGCCCCCTCTCGCGTGTAGGCTTTGCCACAGTGGCTGCACACATGGGGCTTGTCCAGAGAGCTGACGTGTGTTTTCATGTGCTGTTTGAGGTGGTAGTACAACTTGAAGCTGCGGTCACACTTGTTGCAGCGGAACATGTTGTCCACTTGGGAGATCTGGACCTCTACGACTTCGACATTCTCCAGGACCTTGGAGGCAGTCACTGTTTCCTCCTGGTACACAACCTCCTGCTGAGCACAAACACAGACATACAGTAATGTAGTAATAGAATTTTTTAGTCCATAGCTGACCAATTTTTTAGTCCATAGCTGACCAATTTGCAATTACTACACGCACACAATTATGTCAGTATTCGTCTTACTTTGATTATGGAAACGATTCAATTAGTTTCTGTTGGACACTGTAATTATTGCCTGAACGCACTGTCATGTTTCTTATCCCTTACAGGTTTCAGTCAATCATTTTCGTCATGTCATATACTTGTGTAATACTGCTACCATAGATTGTGGATGCACTATGCAGAGCAGCTGTATGCAGAGCAGCAATCTTTTCAGGCAGTGGTTAGAGCAGGAATAACAGTCCACAATGATGATGGTATTCAACCACACATTAAAAGGCTACTTGATATTTACATGTCTTAACTGTATTTAAATAGCAACAACAAAATGCCTTGGAGTGAACAATGTGTTTCACCACCAGGCTTATTTTGTTATTGCTGTTTTGATACACTAATGATATGCAAATATGAAACAGCTCTGAGGCCCTTCTGTTTGCGGTTGAATATTTCTTCTTTTTATGCAGTCATATTGCTCCCATGGCAATTCTGCTATCAGCATGTTTACCCACAATTTATCCAGTGCTAGGACTTGAGGCTTGAAGGCTGCAGACAGCTGCAAAAATTAACTGCTTGTGTTATGTTGGGCGAGTGTCTCAACTCATGAAAAATTGTGATGAACAACCTTACTCAGAGTCTGGTGTTTACATGCTCAAAGAAACCTCCAATGATACAAATGCAATTGCTGTATTTCTGTCTTTATCCCAGTATTAATACTATTGTTATTAATACTGCAGTGTTAACAATCCATACCAACTAAAGTAAAAATTCAAGGACATGAAAAGTAGTTTTAATAACAATCTGTGCAAATGCAATATACCTCTTCTATGCCATCCTTCTTGATCACCTGTAGCGTAGGTGCCCCTTGCTGGTACTTGCTGGTAATGTCAGCGAGCAGAGCCAAAGCAGAGTCATCTGAGGCAGCCTGGGCGTTCTTTGCTGCATCGACCACCTCCTCCAGTCCCGACTCCTCCACCTCAATGGCGCCCTCCCCAATCACCTCAATCTCCACCTGGAGGAACATAGAACACTATCAGTACTGACAATAAAATGTGTGGGAAAAAGATATGGTCACTTGTGTTCAGTTCTTACTTTGGACAGTCCTAGCACAATGGACATTTATTAGTGCTGTAAAATTCACTGCTTTCAACCATAATGTCCACCGCTTTGCAAGGAACTACATCTGTATCAGCGTGCCCACCATAAATAACATAGCACCCAATCACTGACCTGTTCCCCTTCCACTGAGGGTAGAGTCTCGGTGATCACATTAGAAGTCTCTGCAATCTTCCTCTTTTTGCCTTTGTTCTTCCCCGTCAAACCTGCCGAGGAACTCTCACTCAGCCTGCAGAAGAAGAAGAGCTGTTGTTCAAAGGTCGAATATGCCGTTTGAGCTTAGTAATCCTTCAGACAAATTCGTTTCCATCTCATAGAACACTTGACCAATAAATCGGTCAATGCATGATGTAAATTAAGTTTAGAAATCAAAACAGTCAAAAAAAGGGGTTCGCTTCTTGAGCAGTTATAGGTGGCAGGTGCACATAAGTCTCACTTGTTGTTAAGAGCCTTGATGGCCTCCTGCATCTGGAGATACTCTGCTGCCTTCCAGACATCGTAGGCCTCCTCCTCTCCGCCTACAGCGAGAGTGGCTGTGTAAGTGAACTCCATCAGCTGGCGGAAGGCTGAGTTACTCACTCCTGTCAGAGAGTGGCAGAGCAACAGTGCTGGGTGAAGGATATCCTAGATAACATCTACTAAGGGAGAACAATTCACCAGTTTCATATATTTCAAGTTGCTCATATGTTGTAACTCAGTGTGGTCTATGCCTGTCCTTATAGTATAAACTAACTTGGCTTAAATATCAGTGAGCTGCACATTCTTAGCTGGGGATGTATGGAAAATAAAACACAGAAAGTGTTTAATACTTGGCATCAAGTAGACTGGGAAAATGTTTGGTAAAACCTGAAGAGTGTTGTGAAGCATCATAAATGCATTACAAATGCATGTATTCCCTCGATATTTGCATTATAATAATGCCAGAAAATTATATGCAGTTTAGTGGGTTTATGACATGCATTGTAATACAGTGAATCGGTGTGACTGTTATGAGATTGTTATTAGCTATATAATTGGAAAAAGGGTTGAAGCCCACAGCTTTTGTGTGTTCTAGTATATAATATCACATTGTTATTGTAATTATAATGCACTCTTTATGATGCTTTACAATACTTTATTCAATGAAGCTTTAACTCTAGAACCATAGAGATTAAACTAAGGAGACTGACTGTCCAGTTTGCAGAAGGTCAGTAGAGCAAAGCATACCTTCTATCTCCACCAGTGGCTCCTGGGTAAAATCCTGGAAGAACTTGTGGAAAAACTGACTGCATGCTGCCAGCACTGCTTTATGGGCTCTGAACTGGTGACCTGCACAGCAACAGAGAGGAAGAAATACCAAGCTTTATTTAGGACCTCTTTTAAGATATCATTAAATATGAAATATGAAAATGTGATTGTTTTCTATTTTTTTACAGACCGTCCACAATCAGGGTGATGTCTGTGAACTGGTCTAGTTGTCGTTGTTCATTCAGTTTGTCCAGCATGACCTTATAGTGGGCTGGGAACTCATTAGCACAGTCCACCTCCACCTCCACCTCCACCTCAGCCGCCATTATTCACCTGGCCCTTCTCTGCAGTGAAGAAGATGGATGAGCAAGTGTTAAACATTAATTAGTAGAGGGCAGGTGCACATGTATTCATTATACATAACATGATCTACATGTGGAATAAGGTGAAATGTGCCTGGAAAACATACAGTGTTAAAAGACAAGGGTGGAAGTAACCAATTACATTTACTCACGTTACTGTAATTGTACCTTTTTTTGTGCACATTTCAGTAATAAGTCAGTAATTTTACTTTTACTTGGGTACGCTTTTGCTGAAGTATTCTACATTTTAAATCACATCCATTACAGAGTACAAATTTTGTGGCTCTCCATAAGCATCAGAAACTGGACAATCAGAAACTGACAAATTGTGGAGCATTTGCAGTGAACAGTCAGTCTGCAAATGCTCTGGTAATCTGTCTTTACTTTGTTTGTGCACTTTATTTTGTAATCCAAGTTTTCCAGTTATAAGAATCTAGTTTGAACTCTGTCCTCTCATCCTTTTAGATTTGCATGGAAAAGATGACATCTAACAACACTCTCCTTTCTAAAAAGTAACTCAGTAACTTTTACTGTACTGTGCATTTTAAATGAGCCAGTTAAGTCGACTTTTACACCAGAAGTTTTACTTCCACTTAGGTAAAATATCAGCAAAGTAACAGTATTTCTAATTGAGTAGGACATTCTAGTATTCTTTCCACCACTGGTTAAAGAAAACAAAACTATAGTAACGTTATATCTCCAGACAGACACTAGCTCTATAGGCTACTTGTAGTTTGAAAGCATCGGTGAGTGAGAGGGCCCACTCTAGGAGGACCATTCCACTATTAATGCTAGCTAAACAAGACAGTTAGCATGTCTTTGCTTGCCCAAAATAGAGTGTACAAGTAAAAATCATAATCCTACTACAGTGTAGGAGCGGATCTGGAGTGGGCAGTGCAGAAGACTGGCATGTACTTCAGCCAATCATGCAAAAGAAATCCGCATAGTTCATTTAGCTAGCTTTACTACCTTAGCTAGATGTTAGCTTAACTAGGAAACATGCAAGCATGTCCTCCACAGCAGAACGAAATACATTATTATATGTACCCGCGAGTAAGATGTACAAATATGCCAACTTACCAGGACTAGATACACCTAAGTAATCGTTTTGATATTGGAATAGAAAGGCAGTTACCATAATAAAATCACAAGCTATTGCAGTTAACAGGCCTGTTAGCACGCTCGCCATTTCGCGTTTGACAATCAACATTACGTCATCAAATCGCGCATTAAAATACACTTTTCCCTCACACATTTCCTAATTATAACCGCCGTGGGTCAAAATGCGACTTTTAAACCATCAGTAAACGTACCTCAAATATGACTACGCTGCTTTAGAAAGTAGTTTTGCGATAATATTGCTCTCGACGCATGTAGGGCTGTTCTTCTCTCGTTGCTCCAAAAAGGGCGGTCTTTCAACACTCGGGCCTCAGATTCCCAGAAGCCCTTGCAAACTCAAGGACGCCGAGGAGCGTTGCTTAGTGACAGAAGTGAGTGACAGGTATTCACATCTTTTTTTTTTATCGTTTCATGGCAATTTTTGGTGCATTACCGCCACCAACTGTGCTGGAGTATGAACCAGGGAAACTTATATAACACCAAAGGGGAAAAAGGCTATTCATATGGTTGATCCATCTTATACCTGAAAAGGCCACCGATTTGGCTGTTTACTCAAACATTTATCAATAAACTCTGATGTTACGATGCTTTGTTCCATAATCCAAGGCAAGCATTCATACACAAGCCCATCAGATGTCAAGAGAATCATGTAGGCTATAACCCACAAAAAATAAAAGTACAAAAAAGCCTACAATGCATAAAGCAGTAGTAGAATCAGTAGGACTAGCTTGATTCATGAAATTATTCACTCTTCAGTCATCTTGAATTAAATGGACAGTTCATGTCATTTACTGTGAAAAGTGTTATGTGGTGACATTGTTTCAAATTCAAACTGCAAAATGTTTGTTTCAAAATGTGTTTTCCCTGATGTCAAGGAGTACTCTTTAAATATCTTAGGCTATTTTTTAAGTGTCAATCTTATAACTCTGCTTTGTTCAGCAAGTTATCATTTTGTAACCAGATTACAACATTATACATCTATATAATCTGTTATTCCACAACCTTAAATGTATCAGGATCTGTCAGTGTTTTTCAGCAGGTTTGCTTGCCTCTCAAGCAGTTCTGAGCACTTAATTTGAATTCAGGGCAACCTTTATAAGATTTGAAAATGCACTTTAAAATAATAATCTTCCCCATGAGAAGCAAATTGGTCATCATTGCTGCCTTTCATGGCTACTTTATGAATTCAGACTCGTTTGTGCACACTACAGATGAAAAGAATCCACCGCATTTTGTAAAGATGCTGCAAAAAATACTGCACAGCTACGTCCATTGAAAAAGAAATCTTCAGCTAATATTCATTTTAATGTAAAAAGCTGAGAGGCATTGTGGTGGAAGGCTGCTCTGTTACTGTCCATTGGCTCTGTCTAGTGCCAACTGGGAGAACTGCAGGTCGCTCCAATCTTAAGTTATACATCTTTATTTGACAATAAACTCGCCATTGCTCAATGGATTATTGTACATCTTGTCTTCAACAGTCTGATTACTGTAGGCTACATGCACTCTGCTCTTATCACCTGCTCGTTCCCACTGCAGTATCAATAAGAAATGTGTTGCCAAAAATAATATTGCATAATATTTTTGCAAAACCATTTAGTGTAGCATTAATCATCAGCGTGAATCATGTGAGTGTTTTGGAAAAAAGACTCAGCATGCATGCATCACCCAGCTTTACACAACCAAGAACTTAAGCATCAACCTTCAAGAAAAGATGATTTTATATTGTTTTAATGATGATCAAGGTGTTGTTTACTACTTTCCCAATGGCCTAGTGGAAAATAATACTGTCAATTCAGATCTCTAAATTCACTGATGATGATACGTGTTTTTATAGCTGACATGCAGGTCAGTGTGTCCTGCTAAAGGACATTTGCCAAGGTGCCAGATATTGTAAATGAGTAACACTGGGTCATAAACTCTGGATTACTCTGGAATCAGGACAAATAGCAGGGAATAAACGGTTCCACTTGTCTTTTTTTCTACCTCAAAAGTTCTTCAGTTTTCACAGTTTCAGTGCTGATATGTAGAGATATACTGCTTACCATAAGTTTAGATAATACACTTTACATAGGTATTTAAAGTTTGACCTACAGTATGTGTTTGAATGGATGTTAATTCTCTGCTCAACCAGCAGAAAGTCATTGACATCTATAGGCCTAGTTAAAACCAGACTGGTCTTTGACATCTGTAATCTCATGCTCTAACCCACCTGAACTGTGTGGCCTAGATCTGCATACAGACAAAATCACCTGGCTGATAGGCTTTGAGGCCCTTCACAGACTTTTGAAATTACCATTTTTTTTGTGAATTGTGTAGTTTGTATAGGTCTAATCTGAACTATGAGAATATGCAGCAGGGAATATAATTTGCTCACTTTTGATCATGTTCAGTCTTATTCAATTCTTCTGAGCACTACTATTTTTTTTACAATCACTTTCTTTGCATACACTACTGCAGAATGTTCAAATTTCAAAAATGTCCAGATTATCCCCCCCCCCCCCCCACCAATGTCTGTTGTTGAATGACTCCAGTAATGTGTTGTTTGTGTCGATCTGGCAGCAACATGCTGGACACTGACCAACCAGTTCCACCCTCACTCCTTTTTCACTTCTCCCCTGAAGAGAAAAACAGGATGTCAGAATGTTCTGTTCGTCAACAACTTCTGTCAGGCGACACCATTACCAGCAGAGGAAAGATACATAGGAGACTGTTTAAACTGATTACACCAGTGTAAAATACTTTACAGACTGTAAAAGCATTCAATTTAATTTACAAGGCAAATGCATGCAGTATTCCCAGGCTTGACCCATACTGTATCTTAACCAGCCATAAAAAAAGAGGCTAATTTTTCTCCTCATTCCATTCCCTTGAAGAGTTTTATAAAACTGCCATCAGCCCCCAAACATTTTCCATTAAGAACATTGTTTTTGCATCCTACAGACATGGGGATTTCATACAGACAGGGTGAATTATTTAACTTGAAGATAGTAGAGGTATCAGCAAACAGCCCCGACTGAACTTTGTCCTCCTTTCAGATAGGAAAACAACAGGCAGAGTATAAAAGGGGGGAGCGGTGGAGGAAGAGACTTGTTTTTCTTCAAGGAGTTGCAGCAAGAAAGAGCTGAGCAAAGGGAGAACTTTTTGACCGGAGGGTAAGTTACAAAACTGACTGCAGAATTTAGTGCATTTAATTTTATTCTCTTTGGTCATTCCATTCGATTCCAATTACGTTTGTTTAAACAGAGTAAATGGCAGGCTCCGTGTGCCGTTTTACAGCAACATTAGAAAAATAAATACCCAGACTTTACCTAGATCAGCAATCTGTTTTAATCTCCTTTTTCAACGCAACTGTTTTCATTGTATGTACATCCAACTTTTACAATTGTTTGCAGCCACCGAATCATTCCCTGCATTATTCACACATTCTTTTTGTCATGCATGTGCAAATGCATTACACAGATTTTTGACTTTTTACTTTCCCTGTTCAAGCTTGCTTCCTTGTGACTACGTGTTGTTTGTATGTATACACTGTATGCATGAGTGTTTAAATTTGTATAGAAAGAGCATGACTTGCTTATATGCAACATACACAGCCTCTAGTTCTACTCCTACTCAGCTAAATCCATTTATATGAAAAATGTTATGGTAAAAAAAAGA
Organism: Centroberyx affinis; assembly: GCF_046629955.1. Taxonomy (NCBI): domain Eukaryota; kingdom Metazoa; phylum Chordata; class Actinopteri; order Beryciformes; family Berycidae; genus Centroberyx; species Centroberyx affinis. The sequence continues at coordinate 378,063 of NW_027280727.1, forward strand.
AAATAGCAAACTCAGATTTTAAATATGAGCTTCTGCAGTGTAAATAAATCGCTTTATTCGCCCAAGTATTAGTTGCACAGTTTCCTTTATATACCTATGCAGGTCAGATCAGTATATGAGTGAACGGAGGTAACAGTTTGGGAGGTTATCTAGGATTGTTTGGATAATCTAAAAATGATGACCCTGTCCTGACCTTCTGTACAATCCTCTCACTTTTGTCTGCTGAGCTTGGCCAAACACTCATGTTCTCTCCTCCCACTTTCTCCTCCCCCCTCTTCATCCCCCACCCCTCATCACTACCATTTCCCTTCTCTCCTCCCACCACCATGCCCCTGTTTGTCTCTGTGGTCAGAAGATTTGGGCAGTGAGGAGGCACAGCAGCGATGCGGGCGTGCCTCAGCCTGCTCCTGGCTCTCTGCCTGCTCCCTGGGGGCGGGGCAGAGAGCGAGGGGGGCGGGCCTCGCTGTCAGCCGCCACCAGCCTGGAAGATAGGGGAGACGGATCCCATGAAGGAGGCGATGGGCCAGGTGACAGTAGTGGCTCTTTTACAGGCCAGCTGATTGTTCTGCTTGGTGCAGGCATCCAGGTATGTGCATATCATGTGTTGTGCCAGGGTTAGTCTTGATCTCTTGTCCTGCACTTTTGTCCATCTCTCTGTACAAGTGAAAAACACAAGCCTACATTACCCCATAAGTGCCAAGTCTGAGAACTACCTAAAAAAGGTCTAAGCTGGGTACAAACGGCTCAGACAACTGTTTACTCATGCCATCGTAACAAAAGTTAATTGTCATAAATATACCTCTTCTTTGTACTTGTTTGTTCAGCACACTATCCCTGAAAGCTGCACTCCACTATCTCCACTATCAACCAGTCAACCAGTCCAGAAATATACTGTAATTTCAAATCTTCCCTTGATTTATTCAGTCAGATCGAAAGACATTCTGTCCAAAGACATGCAGGTCAGGTGAATTGAAGACTCTAAGTTGCCCATAGGCGTGAGTGTGTTTGTGTGTCTAAACATAGTCTTGATAAAGTTATTGTTTAACTCCATTGTCTCTGTGCTCTTCTGCTTTTTGTCCTCTGAGCAGAATGGATGGCCTGCGCCAGAAGCTGGAGAGTCAGGGTCTGCAGAATGTGACCTATATGGTAATCAACCACCAGGGGGAGCATGCACAGCGCCTGCACACCATGCTGGACCAGAGACTGTCAGATAGCATCACACTCTACAAGCAGGAGGCCCAACAGCCTGATGTCTGGCAGACTTTGAATGGAGAGAAGGATGACTTCCTCATTTACGACAGGTTAGCTACCTGTAATACCTCAGGTTTTCCATAAATATCACAGTTTCTATCAATAATTGCCATATTCCATCAAGATCTTGTGCTTATACCCATTTCGTAACACCTCAGATTTCCAACTGATTCCTTGTTAAAGAATAATCAAAATTAGCTAATTTGAAATTAGTTGAAGAAGTTTGTTCAATAGACAAAATCAGATCTCATCATACTTTTCTACCCCTTTACCATCAGGTGCGGCCGTCTCACCCAGCACATCTCACTTCCATATACCATCATCGGACAAGGCCATATCGAGGGTGCAATCAGAGATACCTACTGCAAACGCACATGTGGGAACTGCACATATGAGGTACTATAGGCCACATATGCATGCAAGAATATGCATGCATTTAGAAATGAGCATAAGTCTCCAGATGAGTGCTAGTAACAAATTTCATCAAAGACAAGTTTATACACTGAAATCCTATCTTGCTATTTTCAATTTACCCTCCAACCCCCCTTTTACTCCTCTGCCTCACATCCTCCTCCTCTGTTTTCCTTTTCCTCCCTGTTTTTCTCACAGAGCTCCGAAGTGCCAGAGGAGTGCAACAGGGCAGTAGAAGCCAAGCCTGAGGGAGATGGTACTGCAGCCGGAGAGGAGGAGACTGGACATGGGCATGGTCACGGGCATGGGCATGGGCATGGGCATGGACATGGACATAGTCACCACCATGGAAATCATGGTGTTGGCCATGGCCATGACCATGGGCATGGCCATCACCATGGAAATCGCCATGGGCATGGGGGGCAACAGCAGCTTGACGTTAGCCAGATGCAGCAGGACATGCATATGGGCCAGATGCCCCAGGAGGCACAGGGAGCCCCTCTGATGGAAAGGCCCTGAGTAGCTGGGAAGGCTAAGTGAAAGGTAAAGCACAGCTGACAGTGGACAGCAGGCTCTGACAATGAAGCCGCTCCCCAGACCAGCTGATGCTGACACTGACGAGGTCTGTTTGGTGACGCAGGGAGCAAGCAGCCTGTCGGTCTCTGACACTGTGATGAGGCGCTACCCGCCGCCTGACAGTGACATGGACAGACAGGCGATGCGACCAATCAAGTTAGGGAAACCTGACAGTGACGCTCGCCCCCCGCTGACTGACAGCAGCCTCAGCCAGCCCAATGAGCCTGACCTCCAGGTGTTGAGAGCTGAGGATGAGAGCTGTTGTAAGCAGGCTCTCATACTCTAGATACACCTGCTAGCAACACTGGGGCAAAGCGCTCTTTATACCAACAAGTATTACCCTGGGAGAGGGGGGGGGAATCCCTGACAGCATGGAGTGGATAGATTAACACTCTGGCATCTATCATTGTACATTCACACAAGCTAACATTGGAAACATTTAATGTTTCATGTAGATAAAAGATAGAATCACAACCAAACAAGGCATTGGCTGCTTGTTAACTGGTTACTTTTGACAATAGATGTGGAAATCATCTTATTAGACTCTATACCTAAAAGTATCTGGTCCTCTTTGGAATGGGTTGTCATTGTCAGATTGGCCAAAGTCTATTAATCATCTATTGACAAAAGTAACCAGTTAACAAGCAGCCAATGCCTCCATTTCTCTGTCAGTGGATTGTTCTCACCCTTTCTCAGGAGTGTATGTGGTGATCACGTTCCTATCTCTGCTCCTCCATTTTGCTCTCTCCATCCTTTATGAAACCAGGCGCAGAAACTACGCTCTAGTGGCGTCTGTTTGAAGTCAGGCAGGAGAGAGAGGAGGAGGGAGTTCAAGAACATGATAAACACCTAAAAGTTCAAAGTTCAATCTCAGAAGATACATAAGATTGTAGCACAAGACACAGTTATGTCAGATCCTGTGAATTAGTAAATGACCACAAATCTTTGAAGAAGGATGTAGCTAATGCTACATTTTTGTTGTAGAGACCAGAAGGCACTGATCTATTATCAGGAATGTGAGTGATCCTATTAAAATCCTAAAAACACTTACAAGCGATTAAATACATTTATAACAGGTCACAGTACCAATGGGTACTGTGACCTGAGCATCAATATTTCACATATAAATACAATAACTATATATATAATTCTTATTGTTTTGTACTTGTTGATAGAGTCCACAAGCTTCAGTATATCTCAGGTATATCATTTACAACTTTCTGCTTGGACATTTTAAATGTTGAGTATTTGGCATTCTTTCTTCCATTTTCTAGATTTGGCTATGTGGGTTGCAGATTGCACACATTTATACAAGGCTTTTTGTTTGAAAAAAAAAAAAAGGAAAAAAAAGAAAACTTACTATTTTGTTTTGGAAAAGGCAGAGGGAAAGTCAGATGTTTAAGACTGGAACACCGAATGATTGTTGATTGTGTGAATACATTCTGTACTTAATGATGGTTTCTGGGGGAAGACAAGAGTCACCCAGAAAACCTGATGCCTGCACAGAAAATTGTATTGAGTTATGTTGATTGTAAAGCACGGAAAAGAAGAGCTGAATAAAGATGGTTGAGTTTATTTTGCCTCCTTATTGTTTTTATGTTTTTTTTTGTGTGTGCGTATGAAAGAAAAGACGAAAACACATGAAGATTCCCGCACCAGAATTCACCTCTGCTGTGTCTTTTGTTGCCTTTGTCAAGACTGTGAACAGTTATGACCAACATACATACATATATACAAAAAGGGCCAATTACAGTGATTAGGTTACACCTGGAGGAAGGTCGACAGGCATTACAGGACACAGCAGAGGTGAAGTTTGCGCGCAGGAATCTTCGTTTGTTTTCTATGGGTGATTTTATGGGGACCGGGATCTTTCCCAGCAACCTTTGGAGGAGCGCCTACGTGTGACGGTGAATGCATATTTTCAGGCATACCGAGTTCCAAGATTGCTGTGCAAAGATGGCATGTGTGTGTGGGTCTGACATGGATTGTATGTCTGGGGGAGTGACTTTCAAAGGCATTTGGTAACTCTCCTGCACGTGCCTGGAGAGTCGAACGCATGTGACTCTGACAAAGCAGAGGGATCGTATTACCCTCTATGCTCTTACTTTTATTATCTTCATAAGAGTGTGCAGCTTGTCTTTGAAGTCTAACACGGCACAGATATAAATCGGTGTTAAGAGCATGATGTCAAGCTGAGAAATAATTATTTTAAGATAAATATAAAGGGTGCTATGAAACTGTTTTGCTGGAGGTTTTTCAGCAGATGGCAATCAATGTCTAAAGCGTGAACCTCCACCCCACACTCAGCCGGCCTGCAGGACTTTGATGCAGCTCGTGACTCCAGGCTGACCTCATGTAGGCTTACCACATTTTTTGATAACTCCACCCAAGTGACTTTTAAACAGTGAGTGCCACTTCACTCCAAATCATGAAGTGTTTTGCTCTTTCCTGATTCTGACGAATCCTGAGCAGTCATTGCAGAAAGAAAGACAGACTCAACAATGTTCTATCTCCTGTAATTTCATGGAGCATAGAAAATTAGCTGTCTATCACTCTCTTTCTCTCTCTCTCACTTTGTCTTTCTCTCTCTCTCTCTCTCTCTCTCTCTCTCTCTCTCTCTCACACACACACACACACACACACACACACACACACACACACACACACACAATTTCAGAATGAAACTGAGCTCTCTAAGTGGATCAGTATGTTTTGAATTATGGACAAAAAATTCAAAAATGATCTGTCTTTTTCCATGATGAGTTGACTATTGTATCTGTTTTGGTTTATTTTGGTTCCCTCCTCTCCGCACAGGTTGTTGCTACGCTCGCTCAGTAGTGTCACAGAGAGGCACTTCAGCTCCCTAAAAGAGGGGGAACATGTACAAAACATGGCTGTTGGTCTCAGTTAGTTAATTATATTGTTGAAAATACCAGGTAATAAGAGTGCAGAGCCAAAAGTATCTGTATCATTGTCAAAATCCGTAGATAGATAGACAGACAGACAGACAGACAGACAGACAGATAGATAGATATTCGCATTGATAATTCACTTTATTTGTATAACTTTTTAAGGACATAAAAGAGAAAAAAAAAAAAAAAAAGATAAAATGTAAACAATAAATAAAAGGTCAGTATGAAATAACAGCTGGCGATTTGGTTTGGTTTGGTTTGGTGTGTTTAGGGTATAGCTGAAATTGGTTAGGAAAAATGGCCTCACATAAATGCAGCATTTACAAATGAGTCACTAACAAGAGCAACAGCTTAAAAGCACATTGTCTACGCTTCCACTTATGTAATAGGGTCAAGGCACCGCTGAAAACCTTTGAAATGGTCTACAAGACTCCAAGTGCAACATCTTCTCCTCTGTGTAATGTATCTGAATTGCCTGTCAGACTGTGTCTCTGAAAAGGTCAACAAGCAACCGGAGGTAATAAATGAGACCTAGGTGGGCTGCTTGTGTGGGCGTAATTGGGCCGAAGATCCAATACAGGGGAACAGTGACTTATGGGTAATTACCTGCAATGTCCTGAGACGGAGAGCTGTGAGTGGCTGTCTCTCTGATCCAATCAGCCCCACACAGAGCAGCGCAGTACACAGCCTCTGTCTTAATTGTCCGATATGCTTTCCCCCTGATGCACAACTGTCTCTGCAGCGCTTTCCCCTCCACTTAGCCCAACAGAGAGACAGAGAGAGAGAGAGAGAGAGAGAGAGAGAGAGAGAGAGAGAGAGAGAGAGAGAGAGAGAGAGAGAGAGAGAGAGAGAGAGGAGAGAGAGAGAGAGAGAGAGAGAGAGAGAGAGAGAGAGAGAGAGAGAGAGAGACACTTGTGAACTCATTCACACACACACAAATTACCTCTCCGTTACTCACAAACAAGCACCCATAACTACGTAAGTACAGGTCGTCTACCTCCACACACACACACATACACACACACACACACACACATTTAAACCCATTCACATTCAGTCCTAAGTTCACAGACCATATTGGGCTGAACATTTTCTTAATCGACATCCTTTTCTGTCACAGAACATTGAGCGCTGATCCGAGCTGACCTTTACTGTGCAGTATGCTGTTGGTTTACTCTCAATTACACTGTTTGCCTGTGAGTTAAGGCCTTGTGAACAAGGTTAGGTAGGTTACATTTTAAATTGAATCCATTACAGATTACTGACTGCCTCTTTGAAATTGTAATCAGTAACATGATCTGAATAACTTAAATTCAAAACTAATGAGCTTAAATTACCTTTGGTTTGCCAACAGAAATATTAGAATATTAGGTTAGATGGGCACTTTATCCAATTTATACTCTGCATTATGGCAACACATGAAAATGCTATGAAATGCACCAAAAGCCATGCAACACGTACACACAATTAACTATTAAAAGTATTGCCATCATACTATTTTGTTTTATATTTTGCATGCAATCAACAACAAAATGGATATGCGCAGGTGATAAAGATATATACATTTATTGTGTAGCTTTTTGAAAAGTATTGATCACAAAAATAACATCAGAGAGGCTTGATTGACAGGAGAACAACATCAAACCATCACAGATCAAGGCATTCTTGCCCTGAGCACTAACAGCTGCACAGCTTTCCACTCCTCTCTCTATCGCCACAGTCAGGTTGTGGGCCGAGGACAGTGGCTCCAGTCCGGGAAAAGTCTCTGTAAAAATCGCATTAATGAAGATGATGCATACTGGCAACTGATGATGCCGAGTATTCACAGCTGCGACGCAATTGGTTTTAGATTTTGTCGTATGGCATGGATTAAGCATGCCGTAGAGAAACACAGAGAGAAACGTTACTCATGCTACCTCTCCCACTCTGGACAAAGAAGGTGGAGTTGCGGGGTGTAGATGGTGGGTGGGCTAAGGGTGATGATACGGGAGGGAGATTAAAAATAATAAGAAAATGATAACAGTAAAGAGTTTGGAGCCACTGACCTCAAATATGGAAAACCAAGCTGTATACTGCTGGACTCAAGGCAAGAATTACTATATTTCCCCAACAAGCTGACAACTGTCTGGCTGAATACACTTAACTGATGAAGAGTTACAACCAAGACAAATTCCAGCACTCAAGAATATTTCCAGGCTAAATAGAGTGACAAAATCCACCCTTGAACAAATGCAAAACCAAGAAGAGGGCCAAAACACATCATTAAGAACCACCATTGCCCTGTCAAACACATTTGTCAATGACAAAAACTGAAATCACATATTGGGAGAAATTCAAGAGTGTGAAGTTACAATATAACTACTTCACTCATCCTAAAGTTTTAATGCATCGATATGTCTTCATAGTAGACTATATCTATCTGCTCTATATTCATAAATTCCATAATGAATATTAAATACTCCATTACAGTACGTCGCTCTATCAATCTGGTAGTGTATGTCCTGTGAACACAAACTTTGTAGCTTATTAAAGCTTGTTACTATTGAAGGTTCCTCATTGTCCAATCATTGTGCTGAATAAAAACATGACGCTGTTTTATAATAGGTAATTCAGAGACTTGATTTAGTCCAAGATACAACATCTGAATACTCGTTAAACATCAGATATATGTGTACAAAGTGCTTGCTTGAAAGTGTCTGTAATTCATAAGCTTGAAATAATAGTTGCAAACCTTTACACTAGCCTACATTAAGAATTAGCTTACTGTGAACTGGCATACAATTTGCAGACACAACATAGTAAACAACTGTATAGTAAGCCTGAACAAGAGCTCCCCAATCCCTCTTCCTCTCTGTAACCTTTTTAAAAAAAACATTTCAGAGACTAAACAACTTTTACTACTATGCAACAATAGCATAATTGCATTGCATATTCCAGTTTGCACACATTCACAATCACCAATGTACATCTGAAACAGAACCTTAACAGTGCTTTTTCCATAATCCGATCCTCCTTCATATACACAGAGAGGCTTATGGGGGTTATTCAGTTGGGTGTTACACTTTCAAAGGATAATTGCTGAATTTTTCATGTGATAGTAATATTTGTCTGTGACCTGACAGCAGTCTGGCCTAGGTTCAATCAGGATTGTATGGTTTGCTTTTCTGTTGAGAGTCATATGATCAGCAGCAAGATTATGCTACCGCCAATGCTAAATGGATGAGTCATTAGGCGACTCTATTGTCTCTCTTTTTGAGCAAAATCGTCCATACTGTTGCTATTGATTGAAATTGATAATTGGGCCAATCATTTCCTCCAATTTCACCTAGGCCAGAGACCATTGCCAGATCAAATATCAGTATCACATTGTTAAAAAGGAAAAAAAAAAAATCAGAAATTATCTTTGTATCACAACACAGTTACACTCGTACACAATACAGTGAACGTTGCACTCTCTTGAATGACCCTCCCCCACCACAGTAAGGCTGAATGCAGGAAAAATACATGTACCGAGCAGCAATACATTCTGATTAGTAACATTGATGACATACAAAATATATACTTGTAATTTTACAGCACTATAGTAAATATATTAAGACATTTCTGGAACAGCATCGACTTGCTGGTATCATCAGCACTAGGCAGCAGCAACAGAACACTGAGCTCTTTGAGAGAGAGAGAGAGAGAGAGAGAGAGAGAGAAAATGG